>NC_089753.1:52645706-52655706 GCF_040412425.1 Macrobrachium rosenbergii
GTTGACTAGAATTATCCGCTTTCGTTCCTTCCCCATCCTCTTCACAGGAGAAATTTTATGCTTCAAATTTTTAAGAGGGGGGAATAATGTGTAGTTGGAAATGAAATTATGAGTTTTCCATCATCACTGGAACTTCATTGTTAGTTTACAATTTGTGCTAAAGCAAGGGTTAACGACTAATCAGATTTGAGAAGAAGATCTTTTAGTTCAGTTTCCAGTAAACGATGCAATTTTAACCAGGCATAAAGAGAACAAACTTCTAGCCCTCATAAAAGGCAGCCAATGTTTAGATTGCCTGACAGGGTATCGGCAAACTAGCAATTTAAGCTGTGAAAACTTGTGGAAACGTGTTTGGAACCCTGTTCCAATACCTAAAGGGTATTCGTTCCACATCTGTGTCAAAGGCTTTTTCATTTGTTTCACCAACAGTCAACATTTGACAGGTAACTAAGAGTAAAAATTGTGGCAGCAAATGTTTCACTGATCTTTCTCCTGTGTCTCTTGTGAAGGCTGCTTCAGTCTCCATACATCCTCAGTTTCACTTCCCAGTGTGTATACGTGTGTACGTGCGTGTGTGTATGTGTATGTATTTGTCATTAGTGAACTGGTTTTCGGCTTCTTTGTGGCACAAGTGCAGGGATATTGCCTAAGCTCTACGATCTGTTGCGGTTCCTGGGTTCATCGGCCATTTGAGATATGGCAGAATCCTTACTCACTGTTGTGTCTGCACGGCCAGTTCAGAGACAGAGAGGAGAGGCGGCCTTAAGGGGGCGTGAGAGGCTCATGAGTAAGAATGACCAGTTCAGGCACGGGTTGCGAGGCTGCACTTTCGGATGAGTGCTGTGGTTGGAAGGATCCGTCTCTCTTATGGGCATTGGTAGCTGAGCCAAGCCAGGCGAAGAGAAGGGGCTCGGACTGGGATCTCTGGAATGGAGATCAGGGGTGTGCTCTGGCACTGGCACTAAGAGCAGGGCTGGGCGCTAATATTTGATTTAAGTTTGCTCGTCGTTCGGGATTGGACAGAGCTTGCTTTTCTCCAGTGCACCCAGTGATACTGGCGAGTTGTGAATCAAGGATAGGATCTCCTGCAGGGGGTTCTACTTGGGGCCCTGGCACTGGCACTGATGCAGGGCCGGGCACCAGAAATGGGATCAAGGAATCGATCTTGGAGGAGGGTCACTTACACATTGCACTCAGGTGGCACGAACGATGGAACGAAATCAGGCATTTGAGTTTTACTCATGCCTAATAAATGATTTGAGGATTTGGAACACTGGATTGCTCTAGCAGATGGGAACTGGAAGTCTGTCCCAGGAGGAAGTCATAACCTCAGAAAAAAAAAAAAAAAGTATATATAATATATATATATATATATATATATATATATATATATATATATATATATATATATATATATATATAATGAAAGACAGCAGTACCTAGTGCTTTCGTGTGTTTTTGATACACCTCATCCGGGTACAAGATAAGAATGAAAAACAGCTTCCGAAATTTCAGAGTAAACATAAAAACGGAAAAAAGGTAAAATATAAAACCACCGTGGCCCTAAGCAAGAAGCAAAATGAAGATTCACAGCCAAAATTACCTTAAGGATAAATGTATAATGATAAACTACTAGTAGTCTATTACATAGTTACTAAGTTTTCAACAAGCATTTCATAAGCCAGTTATCTAACCCATATTGTCCATTGCTAATATTAAACAGGCTATGACTTATGTTTTTATTATACTGGAATTCTATAATGTTTCTTTTAATAATATCCCTACAAAATAAAATTTCCTTTAATTTTTAATTAATTTTAGGATCAAGAATTGTTCATACGTAAAGAGAGGCACTCGATGTATTTACCTATACGTACAATATCTATATTTGATTTAATCTGTGTTTGATTTGCGCGATAATATAACATTACAATCTCGACGTAGAATTTCATATGTGCAACCTCGATGTAAATGGGAGGTTCTTTATCAAAATTGTTCTCACAGACTAGTGTTACTGAAAACAACATTAACATTAAAAAACTTTAAACATTTTTGGCAAGAAGAAACCTGTAGTCAAGGTAAAACAAGCAAATTACAACGATCAAGTTTGCATGGTCATATGCAAATGTTTTCTTATCCTGTCTTCAAGCCCAGCATCAACTAAAATGTCAGGTACTTCAGATTTGAAAGCAATATCACCAAATCTTTATAATCTCGTCTTCAAATTTGGACAACAAATTCACTACCTTTATGAACGGCCCAAAACCTTTTTCCGTTTTTATATTTACCTTTGAAATTTCAGAAGCTGTTTTCATTTTTATATTGTACCTTGATAGGTGTATCAAAAATACACAGCTGTCTTTCATTATTTCCTACTGGCTCCGGATATACAATCTTCACGTGTTACTTGTGATCATTATAATATATATATATATATATATATATATATATATATATATATATATATAAATATATATAATATATATATATATGTATATATATATGAGTATGTGTGTGTGTAAATTTTGTCACTTTTGTGACTTTTTATTCACAAATATTAAACTAAAATGTCGTTTAATACAGAATTCACTCATCGTTGGGAATAATAGCACCCAATGGTAATATATGTAATTGATAAGTACTGAGTGACCAGCGAGATTCGAACTCCAGATTGGTTTGGAAACGACGACGTACAGTGACTTTTTTGCCAAAGAGCTATCGAGAGAGATATAAGCTGATACCAACTCTGTTGTAGGTATGCATATCGGTTTCAGAGTCTTGTATCTGGCCTCCTCCACAATGATAGCCGATTGGCACGTATGTAGCTACATAGCCACTTACGAATTTTCACCACATTTTCATCCTGATAATAAGCTACAAAATTCGTTCAGTACCCCATTCCTTCTACCTAAGGAATAACAGGCACCGGAGGAATTATAATTGGTAAGTGCTTCGTTGCAGGGTTGACTCGATTCTAAGTACAATAACCTGAAGTCGACAGGCATACGGACAGCAGAGTCGGTATCCACTTACCCGCCCTACAGACTGTCAAACATGTATGACCAACATGTTTGTTCATACACTGCCATAGACTGGTATGTGATCAAACGTCAGTACATTTCAGCCGGGGCGTGGAGGCGCAGGCAAAGAAAGCTTGTATAGCTATTCTGCTGGCGCTTGCCAGCGAAAGTCGACGATAAAAACAAAAGAACCTTGATTGTAGGATGAAAGAGTGGTACAAGAAGAGATGTGAACTGTCTCATCAATGCCTGTTAAATGAGCTACTGGTATCATGCCTGAAGACTATAGAAATTACCTTCGAATGGACCTGACACATTTATGAACCTGCTGACGATGGTTTCACCAATAATTGAAAAGACAACTAACTCAGGATGCTATACCCAGCAAGTCAACGATTGTTATGTACTCTCGATTTGCTTTGCAACTGGAGATTTCATGAAGATCCAGTTGCGTGCTGCATCTCCTCAAGTCTTGGTAACATTGTGATAGAGACGTGTGATGCTATAGTGTCATCACTAAAGATGTAATAAAGGTAAGATAAAAAAACAATTGATGAATGCTTATTTTTATCATTTGCTCTTTTACACACAGTTATGAAGCAGCTTATGAAATTAAAATAATATTTACCACAGGTGTAAGCAAATGTCATTGCATATCAGAGAGAGAGAAAGAGAGATAGAAAGAGAGACAGAGAGAGTTTAAACAAAATATAACAATTACTATTTTTGGTATATACATAAAAACATAGTGTATATGAAATTAATTACATGAATGTATGAGGAAATAAATTTCACATTATGTAGGCTACTTATATTTCAGTTACTGGTACTCAGTCATATTAACTAAATTGTGGATCATTTAATAGATCTCTATGGACTGTTGTAACCTTGGGATGAGTGATTACTCTTATAGTGTTCATATGATCTAGATTTTGTACTGATCAGCAGAGTTGTGGTTCATTAATTTCACCGAGTTCATGTTGAGTCTCCCGAGTCGGCCCTCATATAATATATCATGTATGCTTTTCTAGCGTAAATTTTCAGTTTCCTTCTAATTTTTAAATTCACTCTGCCCAGCTCTGTCCTAATGGATCCACACCCTCGTCCTTTTCAAGGTGCTTACAAGCTAACTCTAGTAATTCTATTTTTTTCCCCTCAGCAGCAACTTTTCTTTTCTTTGGTTTTGTGTCACATCCAGAAGGTCCCTGGTACCTAGAAAACACGGGAATGGTTGAAAATCCAGGTATTACATTATATATTATGATAAACATCCATATAAAATCTTAACATTACAGACAAATGTGTCTTGTGTCAAAAATTAACTAAAGCACGGGTTTTCACTCTCAGGTTTCCCCAACCAGGGGACGGATCCAGGGAGGGGTGGTGGGTATGGGGGATACATCCTCCCACTGGTCCAAAAAAGATTGTACTAAAGACCTGGGCAAACTAAACAATTAAACAGTCAGTGAGGATGTGAATCCCACACCCTGCCCTCAAAGCAAAAAAAAATATATATATATATATATATATATATATATATATATATATATATATATATATATATATATTTAGAGATTTTGTTTGTGAATAAAAACAAAATATATATAAATGGAAGATTTTCCTCCCCTGAGTATCTGTGAATATTATTAGGATACATAAATATCTTCCAAATAATACCGCTAAATGTGAATTGGTTACAAATTCATTATAGAATGATACTACTAAAGATATCATCAAAGGAACACACACACAATCATTGCCACTACTCTCTCTTTCTCTGCAATTAACTTTTAGATGTTTTTCATCAGTCATCTAAATGTAATGGAAATGTTGTGAATCTGGGGGTTCTGAACAGAACAGATCCAGAATTTTTTTGTGGGAGGGGGTGGGGAGAAAATCTTCCATTTATATATATATTTGTTTTTATTAAACAAAATCTCTAAATATATATATATATATATATACATATATCTTTTTTGGCATTGGAGGATCTTGAGTGTAAAAAAAAAAATAATCTTTTTTTTTTTTCTTTTAGGTGAGTGTCGTTAAGTGATGGTTTTGCAGGAACTGCTGGTTCCCCGCTCGTTCCCTTTGTGATTGCTGCCTCCCTTACCTTCAAGTTTTTTTTTTTGTTTAGTCATTTTCGTCAGTGAGCTGCCGTTTTTCTTGCTTGGAGTCGGGTCTGGTAAATGGCTGGGTAGCATCAGCAGGTATCCGTACCTGCGAGTCAGTTCCTGGCAGCAACAAGTCAGGTTCGTAACAGCAACAAGTCAGGTTCATGCGCTTTAACGAGTCAGGTTGAGGGGGCAGCAGCAAGCCAGCCAACGGCCATACCACGTTAAGAAGCACACCGCTTCTCGTCGATCAAAGCGAAGTTAAGCAACGTTAGCGGGTCAATTACAATGGCGACCCGTGACAGGATGGCTCTGTTTTGGCCTGGCGGGTTATTCTGCGGCATTGGAGGATCTTAGTGTAAAAAAATAATCACTGCAGGTGAGGGAGGTGTCACGTTAAGTGATGGTTTTGCGGGAACTGCTGGTTCCCGCTCGTTCCCTTTGTGGATTGCTGCCTCCTTACTTTAAGTTTTTGTTTTGATGTTTCGTCAGTGAGCTGCCGTTTTCTTGCTTGAGTCGGGTCTGGTAGGGCGGCGAGGTAAGCGGCAGTGGCAACGGCAGCAGGCAGTTTTGGAGTCGACGTTGGTCGAGTTTTGAGCAACAAATTGGAGCACGCCTACGAGTGGGCACGTCGTAGAGGTGGGTGACCATGGTGATCGTGTGACCTGAGCTGCTCATCTTTGATGACAGCGTGAGGCTGTCCTGACGTCTCCATCAGGGTATTCTGGTTTGTGGGGTCTTGTCCCTATTTGTTGTGCAGCTGGGAGTGTCTTGGTGACCCGATGGAGAACGTATGTTTGGTTTTTTTTCTGCCTGCTGTTGTTTATTTTGCCTTTTTTTTGTTTAATGCTACTTTTGTTTTATTTGCTTGGTTTTTGTTTAGTGCTGCCTTTTGGCTTATTTTTTTGTATTTATGGTTTATCTTTTACCAGACTGACTCACTTGCAAATATTGTTAATAAATGGTGTAGTATTTACAAGTGAAGTCGGAAATATAATATAAACCATAAACTCTAAAAAAGTAACCTGCTAAAACAAGTTAAATGAAAAGTAACATTAAACAAAAGGCAAAATAAACAACGAGCAGAAAAAACAAGCTACCTTCCCGTTCTCCGTCGGTGCAGACTGACCCTCGGCTACTGTTTGCAATTTACAAATACCCCGATGAAGGCTGATGGGACAGCTGATGCGTCAGATGACGGCTGTTGGTCACGACTTCGTGGTGCACTCCTGCGACGTGCTCCGCTAAACAGGCGATAACCCTCCTCGACCAGCGTCGACTCCAAAAACTACCTGCCGCTGCTCGCGCTCGAACCCGACTTTCAAGCTGACGGCTGCCCGACGAAACATCAGGAAATAAAGCGGTGAGGGACGGCAATCCGAGAACGAGCAGAGGAGGCAACACAAGGCTCAATCACTTAACATTGTTTGCTATATATAACTGTATGTATGTATGTATATATGTATGTAATATGTATGTATATGTATATGCTATATATATATATATATATATATATATATATATATATATATTATAATTTTATATATAAATAAAAACAAAAATATATATATAAATGGAAGATTTTCCTCCCCACTCACAAAAAATTCTGGATCCGTCCTGGTTCTAAATGAACCCCAGGGATTCACAACATTTCCATTGGCATTTAGATGACTGATGAAAAAAATATCTAAAGTTAATTCTGCAGAGAAGAGAGAGAAAAAGGAGACCGGATTGTGTGTGTGTTCCTTTGATGATATCTTTGAAGTAGTATCATTCTATAATGAATTTGTAACCAAATTAACATTTAAGGGTATTATTTGGAAGATATTTATGTATCTAATAATATTCACAGATACCAGAGAGCGAGGAGAATGGATGTCAGTGTCACAGAAAGTTTGATCAAATGGGACTTTCCTCACTGCCTCAGGCTATTGATGGAAAACATGTTAAAATTACAAAGCATATAACTCTGGTTCTTACTACTATAATTATAAAGGTCACTTTTAGTGTAGTTTTAATGGCTATAATTTAATGCCAAATGTCAGTTCCTTATGGTACATACTAGGAACAAATGGAAGAGTCTCAGATAGGTGTTTCAACTGGAAACACAAAGATTTAGTCAGGACTTAACAGAGGGATAAACTGCACAGAGCCTCTGCAAGACAACTGATCCACTGTTCCTTATGTTTTACAGCCAGGATGATGCGTTCCCTCTGTTGGAGAATATCATGAAGCCATATAGTCATGCCAATCTTACTAAAGAACAACAGATATACAATTATAGGGTGTCACGAGCCAGAAATGTAGTGGAAAGGACCTTTGGCATGTTGTCATCTAGGTTTCGTATTTTACACTCGACAATCAATCTATCCCCAACTAAAGTGTCCAAAATAATCCTTGCATGTTGCTACTTGCATAATTATATGAGTGGAGATGGAGAACAATATGTAGAAAGTATCAGTAGAAGGCAGCTCATTCCTTTTGAACCAACTGTTCAACAGTCTTCATTGTCAGCCAAGGATGTACGCAATAAGTATTGTCAGTATTTCAATGGCCCAGGATGGATGCCCTAGCAAGTATGTAGGATCACATGGAAGTTATAGCTGAACTAGAATTTATATAGCTTGATTACATATTGTTTAGGGTAGCTGTGCATTATGTTCTCGTACATGGTACTCTTGTGCTTTACAAATCTAGCAAATTAGCTAAACATAGGTAATTATTTGTGCATTGTTGTAGACATACTGACAGTACATATATAATACATTCACGAACTGTAATACACTGGAAGCTACATTAATAATAATTATATGAGCCACAACCATGATTTATTTATTTTCATTGGCTGATGTACTATCATTAAGATATGTGATTCTACACTGACAATTACCATTATCTCTTGATAACATCCAGGTTTATCGAATATAAGTTGATACTACTTGGATATACTGAAAGTTGTATCTGTATCTACAGAGTGTACAAAACTACCTAAATGCCCCTGCCATTGCATTAAATGTGTTTGAATATTCCTCACCTCTTCATCAATGTCTATTGTGCAGATATCCCTTCTTCCTGAATTTCCTGGTCTCGGAAAATTTAGAGCACCGAAAAACCATAAGGAGAGTGCATACATGTCTTCAGTTGCAGCTAGATTTCTCACTTTGAACCACCTTTTTAATTCTCTCCTGTAGCTAGTACGAAAGTTAATTTTCTCTGTGCTCCATATCCTTGGTAGCATTTGGGATGTGTTCTCTCAATTTATCAAACAATTTTTGCTGACACTTTGCCTTTAGTGTCCTATTTTTGCTTATTCCTCACTTTTAACCTTCCAAAGAGATGGAAATGATTGATAGAGAGTTCAATGAACTCTATCAAGTCTTAGTTATCCTGTGTGTTCGCCATGGTTGATGGTGACCAAATGAGCATGTATGATCAGAAACACCACTACAGACTCGTCAAGCCATGCTGGTCAAACGTCTTGTTGGACAAGCTAACTTCAAACTTCTTGTTCAGTCCTTCAAACAAGCATCTACATTCTCAAATTGGATTGTCAACGCCAATTTGATCATACATGTATATGATAGTCTGTGGGGCGCTTTACACCTCCTTCATAGTACAAACATAACTTTAATTTTGTTTAAAACATTAAAATACATATCCAGTTCTTAAACTAACAATGACTTTTATTGAAATGTATTAGAAATCTTGATACATTTAGGAAGATCGATACTTTATCGTCTGGGTTTCATTCTGTAGCAAAACAAGAAAACAAGGGAGGTAATCCATTCATTTCAAGCAAATCCGTCTAAAACGAATGACTCAAATAACGAGTTGCAAACGATAGTCCCCTGGAATTCGCTATAGTTGAAATTTACTCTGTATGTATATATATATATATATATATATATATATATATACTGTGTATATGTATACAGTATATATATATATATATATATATATATATATATATATATATATATATATATATATATATATATATATATATATATATATATATATATATATATATATATATATATATGTTTATATATATACACACATTTATATATAAACCACATTGGAATCATCTACCGACGATATTATAATTTGTTAAACTGTCAGAGAGCCAGGTAGAAAATACGAAATCCCTTTATCTTCTCAAAGTCCAAATTCCATTCAAGCTGTCACGAAACTTAATCTTTCGAGGAGTCAGCTGATGACATAATCCTCTAACTTCACTAAAGGCAGTGTGATTTTCCGACATGCCAATATTGTTATGAAACTTAATAGGACTGAAGGAGAGGACGCCTCATATTGTAGGAATTCTGTTCTGTTTGTAGAAGATAGTATTTTAAATGGTACACTTAATTATTTCATCAGTATGTCTTTTCTGTGCATAATGATTTCATTTTTTCATTCTTTGGATGTTAAGAAAAAGCTTCTTCAGTCATTTCAGACATACGGTTATGTTTTCAGGTCGTAGTATTTTGAATGAAACTGGCAATGAACTAAAGTATAAAGTTTAAAGATACTGCTGTGTACATTAGCAGGCAGTGTGTCTGTTATGTTATAGACCACGGTGTTTTGCTTGTGTTCAGCAGTATATTATTATCTATGAGAAATTTCACTTGCATCACACTATGAAATATGTATATATATGATATACATACACACATATATGTATGTATGTAAGTATGCATATATATATATATATATATATATATATATATATATATATATATATATATATATATATATATATATATATATATGTATGTATGTATGTATGTATGTATGCATGTATGTAAGTATGAATATATATATACTGTATATATATATATATGTATATATATTGCATTTCCAATA
>NC_089753.1:52660706-52683206 GCF_040412425.1 Macrobrachium rosenbergii
CAAGACTTTCTTGGGCCGTGGCTGAGGGTTTCATACAGCATTATACGTTGTACAGAAAAGTTCAGTTGCGTCGAAGAAACTTCGGCGTATTTGTTACTTGCTTCTTCTTATTTACACTCTGTTGCCTTAACTTTTTTTTATTAAGAGTCACCTGAGAAATTCCAGTGATTTTCAACAGATAGGGGAGGCTACCATATTCCTGCTAATGCATTAGATATGGCTCTTGCAGATATTGTAGCCATCATAGATAATTATCTTTATTGTCACTTTAATTATCATTATCACCATCACTATGATCATTATCATTATCACCAGCACTTTTTAGGACATTCCATTTTGGTGAATATCAGCGAATAAGGGTAATGAGCTAATGAGCAGCGGAGGTTGAACGTTGCTCAGTTAAGTTACCTATGGCGGAACAAAGTACGAGTGTCTGCTCCACATTAGCGTGAAAAGGTCTCCAAGTGTGAATGTGTGTGTGTGCTTATATAATATATATATATATATATATATATATATATATATATATATATATATATATATATATATATATATATATATATATACAGTATATATACAGGGTGTTTCTGAAATTTAGAGCCCCCTACAGCATAAACTAAAATTGATATGGACAAAACAAAAGTAGTTTCAGAAACATGTATTTATTTAAGTTTCTCTCTGAGTATTTAATATTTTGTGTGGCCTCCATCTGCCTGTACCACAGCCTGCATTCTTGAGGGGTATGATTTCAGCAAATTGCAAAAAGCTGAGACTCAAACTCCATTTCCTGAGCACTTCGGTCACCTCTTCACAGGTCGTCGAGGCTTGGTATACCATCATAGTTCACTGTGCACGCTTCAACACGATCCTTTAAGATACTACCAATGTTTTCACGCACATTAAGGTCAGGAGCTACCTGGAAATTTACTTGACGAGAAGAAATCGATACCACTGTTTTGAAGCAGCTCCTGTGTCTGAAGAACCTTGAAACATGGTGCCTTATCATGCAAAAATGTGACTTCTTCAACAGATAACAGATTTTCGGGATCTTTGAGGAAAGTAAATGCTCCACCAGTAAGCACAGTTTTTCTGAAATATTCGCCATTCCATGACTGTCCTTTTTCTTTGATGATCCACATTAACCGTTTGGCTGTGAAACGGAGAAAAATTCCCAATCATTCAGGAAATTTCACAACTTGGCGATACCGTACGTCATTGCTGATATCATCCAGCTTTGCAGCCCAAATGATGTCATTTTTATGATTTGGCTTGCTGACTGTGTGAATGAAGAATTCATCTGATGTGGCAACATGGAGAAAGTCAGCTTCTTCCCAGTCTTTAAGAAATGAACCACAAAACCATGCACGGTCTTCTCTCTGTTGCTGAGTGATGTTGTGCTTGCTGATAACATGAAATGACTTGATACCAGATTTTTTCAACTCACGATATACAGCACTATAACTTTTTTCTTCTTTCCTTTTTGTTTCTAGTTCAGGAGCCAATTTACGTAAAGGCTTTCTTGGTCTACCCACTGCCTCAGCTATGATGTCTTTCGACTCCTGAGAAAGGATTTCAGGCCTTCCAAGATTCTCACTCTTTTTGTGATGACAGTCATATGGATTTTTGTTCCAGTTTCTTTTAACAAAGGATTCATCTCTTTTAGTGTATTTAGCTATCCAGGAATATGAAATGAAGGATGCGCCAGCATCCCTGACCTCTGTGAAGGTTATAGCCCGGATTCGGTCAATCCATCCGATTTCCTCCGAGGCGTTAGCCATGGCTGTATCTAACTCCGCCACTCAGTCTGAAAATACAAGAAATGTAAAATGAAAAATAGCTTAATAGAAACTTTAAAATAATGTACTTGGAGATAGGCTATAGCAGACAACTTCATAACTTTCCATTTGTTCTGTGGAGGGGCCCTCTAATTTCGAAACACCTGCTATATATATATATATATATATATATATATATATATATATATATATATATATATATATATATATATATATATGTGTGTGTGTGTGTGTATGTATGTATATATGTATATATTGCGTGCATAAGTGAATCACTCAATTGCAGCAAAAAAGTACGAAAAGTGTGTGATATGTGTTTGCGCATTTCACCTTTCCCTAAGTTTTGGCAACATGAATAAACAGAATATATAAAAGTTTTCTAATGGCTCATTAGAAACAGAATGATAGTTTAACTATGATAAGCATACATTCATAAATAGAACTCAAGCATATCCCACAGTTACATGGAATATGCAGAGGAATTCATCTTTAAATATGTCAGCTTTCAAACGTACACCAAAACAGATTTAATAATGCGCGTGTGTGGTGTGTTGCCTGTCAATTTTGACTTTTCCCGAAGGAAAAGTGCGTAAGAGGTCTGCCATATGGATTCCTGTAACTAGCCTTTTATATATCCTCGAGGGAAATACTTTTCATTCGAGAATCTCAGCCTTAGATGACATTGGGAAGATCATCTTGAAAAAGCCCCTTTCAGTGCACCTGCTGCGATATTAGCTTTGTCGGTGAGGCTAATAACTGTATGTGTTTGTTTGTGTGTGTGTGTGTGTGTGTGTGTGTGTGTGTGTGTGTGAGAGAGAGAGAGAGAGAGAGAGAGAGAGAGAGAGAGAGAGAGAGAATGTTTGTGTAAGGAGAGAGAGATTTGGAAACCATAGGCACAAATTATACACACACACACACACACACATATATATATATATATATATATATATATATATATATATTGTAACGAATTTTTGACTAGTTTTTTTCTACAGATCCACCTTAAAACTATCTACTCCTATATTTTTGAAGTGATAGCCCTTTGGAACAGCCAAAATGAAGCTCAAACACAAACAGGAAGGGCAAAATAATCACTATGTATAAAACCGTTAATAACATATATATTTATAAACAAATGGGTACCATTTAATTACATAATCACCTGAAAAGGAAAGGACCACACACCTACAAGTAATAAACATAATCTCCTAGCCAACAATCGTATCAACAGGAGGAGAGAAAGCTATAGGAGAAGGTGGGAAGACACAAACATACTATGTCTAAAAATTATCACAAACGCACAACAGGAAAGGTTACTGAGGGAAAGAACTTTTAAACTACTCTAAATACAATAATCACCTACACCTAACAACAAACCAAAATACACACTTTCATCATAACAACTGCAGATTACTAACAAGTAAATAATGTTGACTGGTTGATCCAATAAATCAATATGTTGATACTGCAGACCAGCGATGAAATAATCCCCTATAACCCTACGGGTCACATCGTGGGTTAAACTCTCCTGGGCTGACGCACATCAGCAAAAGTCCACCAACAATACTTATCACAAGGATAATAAAAATATTAATAGTGGCTTACAGCTCTTCGCCGCTGAAGCGCCGAGTGACGACCTCAAGAGGGATACATTGGAACAACGAGGCAAAGGCAGTGCAATGACATAAAAAATGATCGTCTCTTACGACCACTGACAAACAGAGACACCCGAGCGGTACGTCTCACTCAAGCCTAACAAGCAAAACACGAATTTTCTCTCCTGGGAGTCAAAGAAGATGCAGATACTACCAATAATGCCTACGACGTCCAAGAACCCTTCTGTCAGAAGGCCGCACAAAGATTAAAAATCGTTCGGGTGCACCAACACCGAAGAAAACCCACACTGCTCACCTGTAACCGCTGAACATCCCCGCACACGTTTGCAAATATGAAAACAGAAGAAAAAGATGCACGGATGGGAGAATCCAAAGATGGTTAACACCTAACCACCTCCTAAACGAGGTGATTAAATAATAAAGTGGAAACCAAAAAATGAACATAAGTCCAAAGATTTTACAGAGTTATGTTAATATCTGACATCAAAACCAAAAGCAAAGAAAAATGAATTACATTCATCATCCATCACTAAAACAAAACTGAATTGCATTAATATAAGAAAAGCAACACTGAACAGGGCCCATAGCATGAACCACTCAGTCAATATTACAAATATATGCTGTATATATAATATATATATATATATATATATAATATATATATATATATATATATATATATATATATATATATATATATATATATATATAAAGACTGCTAAGTAAAAGGACAAGAAGTCGAAAGGCCTTATGGTACTCCATTGTTTCCCTTTCCTTTGTGGATTTTGTCTTTAATTATATAATTACATATTCATCACGTTCCATATTTTGTGATTCAGTTACACACACACACACAGATATATATATATATATATATATATATATATATATATATATATATATATATATATATATATATATGTATATATAATTTATATTATTTCCCATGAACTAGTGGTCTTCAGGGAAAAAAACAAGACGAAACTCACAGAAGAGAAATATGAAAACTTTGCAGAAAACGTTCATAACTTTAGTTATGGTAACTTTTATGATACAATATTTTCTACAAGAGCCCTCTGATAGAGGCAATCAGTGTAGTTCTGGACCAACTGACCAGCATCAAAAGCGAGATGATGAAAGGATTGGATGAAAATAGTTTTAAGAATGTACACTTGTTGGAAGATGTTGTACAATTGGAACCTCAGAAATTCAAGCAAAAATGTAATGCTTTGCTACCCTAAAAACAATTCACTTGTGCGTATGTTCATCTCTTGTTTCCGCATTTCCTGTTATCTTCTGTAATTTCTTTACAATGAACACCATATTCTTTGGAAGCTTGAACTTCAAGTCAATGGCCCCTGTCGGGTTTATCATCTGAATAGGGATTTTAGTTTTAATAATAATAATAATCGAACTGTAAGTTATTTCAGCAAATTGATGGCATAATGATGATGTCCACTCTGGAGGTCATATTCCTGATCGTCCTAATGTTTTTAAGCCATATTTTCTATGTGAACGACATTTGCCTTCTTTCCAAAATTTAGACCAAGCCACTACATTTTAAAATCTGATTAACTTTAAGTATCTGAATATACAGTTAACCGTGGATACCAAGTAAGTGTGATATTTATTATTTTTTATATTTGTTTAGATGTGCATTCCTACAGCTTTTGTCCTTATAATTTTAGGAGATGTGTACAAGGCCATTGTTCATAAGGCCTATAGTCTTTATCATGACCGACCTAAATCTCCCTGATAAGTTTTTCAATGGAATATTTAAAATATATATATATATATATATATATATATATATATATATATATATATATATATATATATATATATATATATTGTTACATGTGTGTGTCTTGGTTGATCATGTATTATTCAATTTACGTAAATTTTACGGCCCTGCAAACCAAGATTACACGAACCTGTCACTTGAAGCCAAAAGTTAACTCAAAGACAGACGTTAATTAGCCAAAGGTCGCCAGTTAAGGGTTATTAACCTTAACAAAGAATATTTGAGATGAATTTGATTTTAAACATAACGGTTCTCCAAACATTCGGACGCCGAGGCATACAAAGCATCGAGATTTAACCTGATTTTGCTTACCCTAAATCCTAGGTATTTTACTGGAATAACGGGTTGAAGCTAACAATAATATAATTAGGCTTAATCTAGACTTTGTAAACACATATACACCTAAGTGGTGGCTGAAGGAAGAAAACAAAGAAATAATGTGAAATACAGAAAAGTACTAGTCAATCGACGAAGTTTTCAACAAGAATCGGACTTACCGTGAATGTCGAGTCGCTGCGCAAACGAGGGACCTCAGGAGTCGTATTCTGGCAGTCTTCCCAATTCACTAATTAAGATAGACGTAGGAGAGAAAGTAATAAAGAACAAAGAATATCGGGCACGCACGCAGCGTCACCCTGGTTCCGTGACCGCTGGGTTCTCTCTGTTGACCCGACCTCGCTTCGTTCGCCAGAGGAGGCTTATATACTGCCCCGGGCAATCCGACCTTGACAAAGGCATCGTCGAATGCATAGAATAAAGAAAGGCCACCATAACTAGGGTCATTGAGCGTAAACCCTCTCTGAGGCTTAGGTCCCTAATGCCCTAGCATATTTTGTTTACAAACTTTCCAGCCTATGGGGTTAAATGCCTAAATGCTACCTATTCCTTTCTCCAACGGATGTTAAAGTTTGAACTGAAGACGCCTAGCGTGGGACAAAGCAATTTCCCTGTCTCAGTCAGGCTGATATTTCTATCCCTAAATGTTCGAGGCTAACAGCGTAAATATTTATAAAAGCTCCCCTTAAGAGGGCCTTCACTCCCTTTTCGGGCGTGAAGGTCTATACTAAACAAGCTGTTCGCCTCTCAGAGGTTACTCTCCTTCCCCTGAGCAGATTAGTCCTGGTTAGCCTACCTAGCTACAGAACTACCTAACCTAGATAGGATATGAGCTATATTCACTACTTTACCTAATTCTAATAGTACTGGAAGGTGCTCACGGTTATTATAGGCTACCTCCTACAATCAAGATGTGTTTTAGACCTAGCCTAGTGGTACATTCTATGATATTCCCTAGCCTAACCTATCCTAACCCGACCGTAGCACCAACATAAGAGTTAATATTCAAACTAAATTACAACATGGTTTATGTTTAATACAATTAAAATTTACTAGTTAATTCATGAGGGTTGCCTCATATGATAAATGGGTGCCTCACTGAGGTCTTAGGCCATGCGTGTCACGAGCATCGTGGCTCGTTTCACAATAGTTAAGATTACTGAAATTAGTTATGCTACTTACATGATTACTGCGGCTCGGTGGTAAGTGGAAAGGAACGAGGTTACTAAACTGATGTACTGTACTTTAAGGTGGCCTAGGCTAGGTACCAATAAAAGGAAGAGATCACACTGGCTACCTTCTCTGGGCAAGGGGCCAGGATCACTTAGATGTTAGGGCACTGTGCCGAGAGGGCACTAGTGCCAGGATGAGCGTATAGCTCGGCAACTACTGGGCTCTCTTCCGCCCCCTTCTTCTTCTTCTTCGGTTTCCTCCAAGGCCTATCAGTAGCTGGCCTAGCAGGTGATGAGAGCACCGACTCCGGGACAGGCCAGAAGGGCTAGCGGGCGCGAAGTCAGGGGCAACTGCAAAAGCTGCGGGAGGACTCCCTACTCCTGCTGCTGCGACAACCGGAGCGAGAGCGATCTCGACTTCTGCGTCCGAGGATGCCAGTTCCTGGTCTTCCAAGGGAGGGGTACCATTTCGATCCTCCAGGGTTCATCCCCTGATTCAAATTTTGCAAAGAAGAATCTTGCAAAGAAGAAGTTTCGGGTGCTGGAGGCTCTCCAGTCGCGATGATCAACTGCATGGGGAATCCTAAATCTCCCGGAGGAGGATTCACCTCATGATTTAGACCCGGCATAGGGGCCTTTTCCATTGGTAGCTCAACGTCCGGGACGGACGGAGTCTGGCACTGCTCAGTGCTCGCAAGTGGCACTGGCAGCAGTTGAGGTCAGGCATGCCTGATGAGGGGTCCGAGGTGCAATACCTCTCGGACGACTTGGGTTTGGCTGCGGCAGAGATTCCTGCCCCAGCGGAGATCGTAGCCTCTCGGTGAGTTTTGTTCGGGGCGTCCGCTGGCGTTGCTTGGTTGGGCAGCCCTCCCAATTTGTGGAGTGGTCTGCCCGCTTGCACGTCCTGCAGCGGTACTGCTCCTCCTGAATCTCTCGCGGCGGGGGAAGACCTCTTGGTGGGCCAGCCCTTCGCGATTGGGGAGGGCTAGGCCTGGAATAGTTTGGGTTGTGCCCCTTCCGCGGGACCACTTTGGTGGGCGGAAGGTGGAGGTTTGTCATGGTTGAGAGTTTTAGATGGGGCCTCCGTGGAGGAGGTAACGTGGCTGCGGAGTGGCGTTGGTGACGGGCTTCCGCAGAGAAGATCCCGACCCAACAAGAAGACCACTCCGGGCCGAATTTCCACCTACCACGCCGAGGCGGTGGGGTATCGTGCCCCAAGGTGTCATAACCTGGAGTTGGACAGTAGGAACAGTGATGGTGTGGCCCTCTATCCACTTTCATTTCCCACCGCGTTTCTTTGTCAACCACAGCACCGGCTGGCACTTGGGCCCTCAGTGATCAGGCTAATGTCTGCCGCAGTGTCTACTGTGACCGGAAGGGTTGCTGGCAGGCTAGTGCTCTGAAGAGGGGCCACCGAGATGTACTGGGTTTCCAGTCTCTCGGGGTAAAGGATCCAGGGCGGACCAGCAGCAGAAAACGAAGTGCTGATTAGGTTGACAAATTTGGTGGTGGGGACATGATGTGGACAGGCCGGAGATCCAGCATTGTAGTGGCTAGCAGCCCCACAGGATCTGCACGGGCCTTTTGGATGGGCTCGGTGGCCTGCAGTAACTGTTGGAGGAGAGGGCTGAGCGGATGAATCGGGAGCGGAGTTCTGGCTGGTAGGGTTAGGCTGCTTATTAGTGCTGAGTTTGTATCGGCACTCAGCTTCAGCGTGGCCCCCTTCTTTGCAATAGTTGCACAGGGTCTTGCTAGGCAGTCCATTCTTCGGGCGAGTGGAGTTCGAGAGGTAGGCCGGAGGATGATTCGCTTCTGAGAGGTGCTATGCGACTGATTGAAGGTTTCCCACGAATCAGCCATGCGACAAGCTTCCATAAGTGTGGAGGGCTGTTTATCGTTAAGATATACCGCAAGGGGCCCTGGCACACATTGGAAAAGGTCTTCTAGCATGGTCCGATTGAAGAGATCCTCAAACGTCGTGCAGGCCAAGGAGTCGAACCAGCGCGTACCGGACTGGGTTTTGTGACATGCCCATTCCGTCCAAGACCAGCCGACTTCCTTGGCAAGACCTCGGAACCGTTGTCTCCATTTTTCTGGGGTTATCTCGTAGGCCTTGGTAATGACTCTACGAACTTCCGCCATGTTGCCTCTCTGGCTCTTCTCCAGTGAGCGGCGCTGCCTTGGCTTTTCCCCTCCATATGCTTGGCTAGTATTAAGGCTCTCTCCGTCTCCGTGGTGCTGTAGTTATCGAAAAGAGCCTCGATCTCCTCCAGCCATGCTTCTGGCTCGTCCTCAGTCCACTTGGGGACTAGGGAATTGATGCTCGAAATTGGAGCGTTTGATGCAGCAGGTGTAGGACTGGAGGCTTGATGGCTAGCCATAGCTTCTGCATTCTCCATTTTCGCTCTCTCAAGCTCGAGCTCCTTCTCCTTTAGGGCTAACTCAGTTTCCTTGCAGGCTAACTCATGCTGTCTCCTTCTTTTTCTTCTCTTTTCCTCTTCATATTGCCTTTGCTCGGCTTCATACTTCCTCTGCTCGAGTCTTTCTTCCTTCTCCCGCTTGGCCAAGTCGTCCACTTGCTCCTTAACCCAGGTGGTAAGTTCCGAGCCGGTGAGACCTGCCGCCGTCCCCAGCCCCAGGAAAGTTTTATAATGCTCTGCTGCCATGGTTCTGTGGGGAAGGGCGTCTAACCGGTCGACGGGCGTACTTGGGCAGCGAGGAAGTGTCTCTTCAATGACGTGGCACCCTTTCAAAGGTGGCACTGTAGTTTGGGTGTGCCGTGTACAGGTCACACTGGTGGCACTCAGTATCCCTAGGCACTGGTGCAGGTTAGGTTCCAGAAGAACCTTCTCTTCTGTGTTCCCCTTTGTTTTGTTTTCTTTAGTGGCACTTATGGTGCCAATGTGTTCCTAGGGACCTCTACTGGAGTCCAACTAGGCTATATGGGAGGAAAGGCACTCTACACCCTGCAGAGTGCAACAATCGAATGAGAGAGAAAGGGAAGGTAAAAGAGAGAGAGAGAGAGAGAGAGAGAGATAGAGAGATAGAGAAGTAAGCTATTCCAGGGATGACAGTTTTGCAAATTATTGGCACTGTGGAATAAAGTGAATTTGGGGGTTTTTTTTTTTTTTTAAAGATCCTCGTGAGTGGCTGGTCCCAGTAGGGGCCCCAGTGCTGGCCCCTTCTTCTTTCAGAGGGTGAAAACTACTGTTGGCTTCGGTCTGGATAGCAGGCCTCACTCGTGACCGACAGTTTATCACTGTATCGTAAGTACTCTTAACTTGTCCTCATCTATTGTGGGACAGAGGTGTTTCTTTTATTTGAATTTTAAGTATTCGAATTAATTAGCCTAGTGTCGGTTAGGAATTCTTTCTTTGAAGAGGGTCACGACACTTAGAGTTAGAGAATGCTTACTTGAATGAGAGAGAGAGAGAGAGAGATTTTCAATCAGCGAATTTCTTGCTGCTTGAGAACATGTAAACAAAGATTTTATACATGCACAATGGCATGGATCTTAATAAAATGATATAGATGCGTCGTCTTGGCTTCCTTAGGGATTACTTTATTATCTTAATTTTCCCGGGAGCCGACGTCACAAAAGTTTATCGTAAAAAATTTTAAATTTTCTTTATATGATTTTTATAGTAGGTATTCGTATAGGAACTTGTTATTACTCCTAACTAAGGCCTAACTTTCCCTGCCTAAATTATCTTTTGGTTTTTCCTAGCTAAGATATTAGGAGGTGGGTTCGCTACGAAGGGGAAAAAAAAAAGAATGCCCCCCAAGAGTGGCTCGGGCAGAGGTCACAATAACAAGGTCTTTGAGATGGCGGCCAAGGTCCCGTTAGGCCTAAATTTCAAACCTTCGGCAAAGGAAACCGTCAAATGGCGTTCTCTCACCAACAGTTCAACAATTTCAAAACACCCGCGCAGACACAGCGGAGGAATCAAAATGGCGGTTATTTTCTTTTTTGCACCAAATTCAAAACAACGAACGAAACAAATGCAGGTATCCAGATTTTACTTTAAATATACCAATCATGCATAGCGTTTTACGTTACGGATGGAAAACTAAATTACCAAACAACTTTGTGTCTTTTGTTATCGTATTCCTCACCCGGAGATTAAACAAAAGAATGAAAAGAGAGATGCTGGCTTGCCTGCGTAAATTTACGTTGTTGAACGGTACCTTTATTGTAAAATTACTATTTCAGTTCGTTTGCTACTTCACTGACACGGTTTTTGACGGATTCCCGCTATATGCAAACAATAACGATCGGAATTGCCGACGCGATTACTACATTACTTTGTGTACATGAAATGGGCTCCGCTTTTTTCGGTCTTACGATTCGTTACTGAACGAACAAGCCGAACGCGGTAAAATGCCCTTGTCTTAACCGTTACAAATTGTGACTCGCTCTGTTCTCGACGCACCCTTTCCTACGCTAATTCTCGCTACACTTGTTATACTATTCTCTTTACTGCTTATTATTATGCCTCGTTCCTTGTTTGGAAGAATGAAATGGAGTTCGATATCTGACTTTTATTTATTTATTTTTTTTTTTTTTTTTTTTTGAATTAATGTAATTTTAATTTCCTTTTCTCCAGATTCTTTCTCTAAAATGTACTTTAGATTCTACGCAAGGTCGCCAATGTTACGTGTGTGTGTCTTGGTTGATCATGTATTATTCAATTTACGTAAATTTTACGGCCCTGCAAACCAAGATTACACGTAACCTGTCACTTGAAGCCAAAAGTTAACCTCAAAGACAGACGTTAATTAGCCAAAGGTCGCCAGTTAAGGGTTATTAACCTTAACAAAGAATATTTGAGATGAATTTGATTTTAAACGCAACGGTTCTCCCAAACATTCGGACGCGAGGCATACAAAGCATCGAGATTTAACCTGATTTTGCTTACCCTAAATCCTAGGTATTTTACTGGAATAACGGGGTTGAAGCTAACAATATATAATTAGGCTTAATCTAGACTTTGTAAACACATATACCCTAAGTGGTGGCTGAAGGAAGAAAACAAAGAAATAATGTGAAATACAGAAAAGTACTAGTCAATCGACGAAGCTTCAACAAGAATCGGACTTACCGTGAATGTCGAGTCGCTGCGCAAACGAGGGACCTCAGGAGTCGTATTCTGGCAGTTTTCCCAATTCACTAATTAAGATAGACGTAGGAGAGAAAGTAATAAAGAACAAAGAATATCGTTCGGCACGCACGCAGCGTCACCCTGGTTCCGTGACCGCTGGGATCTCTCTGTTGACCCGACCGCTTGCCGTTCCGCCAGAGGAGGGCTTATACCGCCCGGGCAATCCGACCTTGACAAAGGCATCGTCGAATGCATAGAATAAAGCTTAAGGGCCACCATAACTAGGGGTCATTGAGCGTAAACCCTCTCTGAGGCTTAGGTCCCTAATGCCCTAGCATATTTTGTTTACAAACTTTCCAGCCTATGGGGTTAAATGCCTAAATGCTACCTATTCCTTTCTCCAACGGATGTTAAAGTTTGAACTGAAGACGCTTCTAGCGTGGGACAAAGCAATTTCCCTGTCTCAGTCAGGCTGATATTTCTATCCCTAAATGTTCGAGGGCTTAACAGCGTAAATATTTATAAAATATATATATATATATATATATATATATATATATATATATATATATATATATATATATATATATATATACATATACATATATGTTATATATATATATATATATATATATATATATATATATATATATATATATATATATATATATATTAACTATGATTTTTAAGAAATTTACACTTAAGAACTTTAACCCCCTCAGTCAAGTTCCTGACCTCCACAGGAATATATTTTCATGACTATATTTACCATTTAGTATTTGTAATGATTATCTTTTTTGAAAATTTTCAAGCCTTTAGTTCGAGTGATATATGAATTTTTCTTTTATTTCCATAGGGTTCTTTATTTTCAGGCGATTATTGAAACTTTTTCGTAATCTTTGCGTTTATAGCCTTGAACATGGTTGTCACCTAAAACGTCAGCTAATTTACTATATATATATATATATATATATATATATATATATATATATATATATATATATGTGTGTGTGTGTGTGTGTGTGTGTGTGTGTGTGTGTGTGTTGTTTCTTTCTTTCTTTGTGATGTCTTAGTAAGCACAACAGTGGAAATTACGATAGATAATCAGGAAAAGAAAAACGTAACGATATATGATACAAAGGTCCCAGTAATTCTTTTATACAAACCAAAACCTCCATTTCATGGTAGAGAAATGTACCCATTATTAAATGAATGCAAAGGCCGTTGCCGCAATTCAATCAGTCAAGGTCGTCTATAAAGAAAATGCACATCTCCACGTTTGGAAATCCAGTGTATAGACTTGGGATAGTGCGCTGTGCCTTTGCAATGGAAAAGGAAATAGGAAGTCTATTCCATCAGCTTGATGAAGCCAACTACGACTTTCAAGCCACTGCAGAGGACGGTTGGAAGGGATGAGTTTCGTTGTATTAACGTACAATCGAAAGACTTTTTCGTTGTAATAACGCACAATATAAAAGACTTTTACTTTTTCGTTGTAATAACACATAATATGAAAGACTTTTTTGTTGTAATAACGCTTAATATGAAAGACTTTTTCGTTGCATTAAGGCATAATAAGAAAGAGTTCTTCGTTGTGCTAAGGCATAATATAAAAGACCTTTTCGTTGTAATAGCACTTAATATGAAAGACGTTTTCGTTGTAATAACGCTTAATATGAAAGACTTTCTTTGTAATGCATAATATGAAAGACTTTCTTTGTAATAACGCATGATATGAAAGACTTTTTCATTGTAATAACGCTTAATATGAATGACTTTCTTTGTAATAACGATTAATATGAAAGACTTTCTTTGTAATAACGCATAATATGAAAGACCCTTTCGTTGTAATAACGCTTAATGTGAAAGACCCTTTCGTTGTAATAACGCTTAATATGAAAGACTTTTTCGTTGTAATAATGCTTAATATAAAAGGCTTTCTTTGTAATAACGCTTAATATGAAAGACTTTCTTTGTAATAACGCATAATATGAAAGACTTTTTCGTTGTAATAACGCTTAATATGAAAGACTTTCACTGTAATAACGCATATCAAAAACTTTTTGTGTATTAACGTACAATATGAAAGACCTTTTCGTTGTATTAACGCATAATATGAAAGACCTTTTATCGTAATAACGCATATGAAAGACTTTTTCGTTGTATTAACGTACAATATGAAAGACTTTTTCGTTGTATTAATGCATAATATGAAAGACTTTTTCGTTGGTATAACGCATAATATGAAAGACGTTTTCGTTGTAATAACGCATATGAAAGACTTATTCGTTGTTTTAACGTGCAATATGAAAGACATTTTCGTTGTAATAACGTTTAGTATGAAAGATGTTTTCGTTGTAATAACGGAAAATGTGAAAAGCTTTTCCGTTTAGTTAACTTACAATATAAAAGACTTTTTGGTTGTATTAATGCATAATATGAAAGATTTTTCTTTATAATAACGCATAATATGAAAGCCTTTTTTTTCATACTAACGCAAATTATAAAAGACTTTTCCGTTATATTAACGTACAATATAAAAGATTCTTTCGTTGCATTAAGGCATAATATGAAAGACTTTTTCTTTAAAATAACGCTTAATATGAAAGACTTTTTCATTGTAATAACGCTTAATATGAAAGACTTTTTCATTGTATTAACGCATAATATGAAAGACTTTTTCGTTGTAATAACGCTTAATATGAAAGACCTTTTCGTTGTAATAACGCATATGAAAGACTTTTTCGTTATAATAATGCATAATATGAAAGGTTTTTCTTTGTAAGAACGCATAATATGAAAGACTTTTTCGTTGTAATAACGCTTAATATGAAAGGCTTTTTCGTTGAACTAATGCATAATATGAAAGACTTTTTCGTTGTAATAACGCATAACATGAAAGACATTTCCGTTGAGGTAAAGCTTAATATGAAAGACTTTTTTGTTGTAATGATGCATAATACGAATAATTTCTTTGTTATAACGCATAATATGAAAGACTTTCTTTGTTATAACGCATATGAAAGACTTTTTCTTTGTAATAACACTTAGTATGAAAGACTTTTTCGTTGTATTGACGCATAATATGAAAGCCCTTTTCGTTGTAATAAATCTTAATGTGAAAGACTTTTTCGTTGTATTAACGCATAATATAAAAGACCTTTTTCCTTGTAATAACGCTTAATATGAAAGACTTATTCGTAATATTAACGGATAATATAAAAGACTTTTCGTTGTAATAACGCTGAATATGAAAGACTTTTTCGTTGTATTAACGCTTAATATGAAAGACTTTCGTTGTATTAACGCATAATAAGAAAGACCTTCTCTTTGTAATAACACAATATAAAAGACTTTTTCTTTGTATTAACGCATAATATGAAAGACTTTTTCGTTGTAATAATGCTTAATATGAAAGACTTAGTTTGTAATAACGCATATTATGAAAGACTTTTTCTTCGTAATAATGCTTAATATGAAAGACTTTTTGTAATAACGCTTAGTATGAAAGACTTTTTCGTTGCATTAACGCATAATATGAAAGACCTTTTCAGTATAATAACGCTTAATATGAAAGACTTTTTGTTGTATTAGCGCATAATATGAAAGACTATTTGTTGTAATAACGCTTAATGTAAAAGACCTTTTCGTTGTATTAACGCATAATATGAAAGACCTTTTCGTTGTAGTAACGCTGAATATGAAAGACTTTTTCGTTGTAATAACGATTAATATGAAAGACCCTTTCGTTATGATAACGCATAGCATGACAGACTTTCTCGTTGTAATAACGCTTAATATGAAAGACTTTTTCTTTGTATTAGTGCATAATATGAAAGAATTTTACGTTGTAATAATGTTTAATATGAAAGACTTTCTTTGTAATAACGTATAATATGAAAGACTTATTCTTTGTGATAATGCTTAATATGAAAGACTTTCTTTGTAATAACGCTTAGTATGAAAGACTTTTTCGTTGTATTAACTCATAATATGAAAGACCTTCTCGTTGTAATAACGTTTAATATGAAAGACTTTTTCGTTGTATTAACGCACAATATGAAAGACCTTTTCGTATTAATAGCGCTTAACATGAAAGACTTTTTTTTGTTGTATTACCGCATAATATACAAGACTTTTTCGTTGTAATAACGCTGAATATGAAAGAATTTTTCGTTGTAATAACGCTTAATATGAAAGACTTTTTCGATGCATTAACTCATAATATGAAAGTAATTTTCTTTGTAATAACGCTTAATACGAAAGACTTTTCTTTGTATTAACGCATATGAAAGACTTTTTCGTTGTATTAACGCATAATAAGAAAGACTTTTCGTTGTAGTAACGCTTAATATGAAAGACTTTTTCGTTGTATTAACGCTTAATATGAAAGACTTTCCTTGTAATAACGCACATGAAAGACTTTCTCGTTGTAATAACGCTTAATATGAAAAACTTTTTCGCCTATTAACGCATAATATGAAAGAATTGTTCGTTGTAATAACGCTTAATATGAAAAACCTTCTCATTGTAATAACGCTTAATATGAAAAACTTTTTCTTTGTATTAACTCATAATATGAAAGATTTTTTCGTTGTAATAACGCATAATATGAAAGACTTTCTTTGTAATAACGCTTAGTATGAAAGACTTTTTCGTTGCATTAACGCATAATATGGAAGACCTTTTCGTTGTAATAACGCTTTATATGAAAGTCTTTTTCGTTGTATTAACACATAATATGAAAGACTTTTTCGCTGTACTAATGCATAAAATGAAAGACTTTTTAGTTGTAATAACGCTTCTTATGAAAGACTTTTTCGTTGTAATAACGCTTAATATGAAAGACTCTTATGTTATATTAACGCACAATATGAAAGACCTCTTTTGTAATAACGCTTAATATGAAAGACTTTTTCTTTTTATTAACGCATAATATGAAAGAGATTTTTTCTTTGTAATAACGCTTAATATGAAAGACTTTCTTTGTAATAATGCTTAATTTGTAATAATGCTTAATTTGAAAAACTTTTTCGTTGTAGTAACGCATAATATGAAAGACCTTTTTGTTTTAATAACGCTTAATATGAAAGACTTTTTCGTTATATTAACACTTAATATGAAAGACTTTCTTTGTAATAACGCATAATATGAAAGACTTTTTCGTTTTAATAACGCTTAATAAAAAACTTTCTTTGTAATAACGCATAATATGAAAGACTTTTTCGTTGTATTAATGCATAATATGAAAGATTTTCTTTGTAGTAACGCAGATTATGAAAGACTTTTTCTTTGTAATATTGCTTAATACGAAAGACTTTTTCGCTGTGTTAACGCATAATATGAAAGGCCTTTTCGTGTAATAACGGTTAATATGAATGGCTTTTTCGTTGTATTAACGCATAATATGAAAGACCTTTTTGTTGTAATAACGCTTAATATGAATGACTTTTTTTTGTTGTATTATCGCATAATATGAAAGACCTTTTCGTTGTAATAAAGCTTAATATGAAAGACTTTTTCGTTGTATTAACGTATATGAAAACTTTTTTGTTATATTTACGTATAATATGAAAGGCTTTCCCTTCAGGACTACGATATGCGCATGTGTGTTATGTAGAATGATTGTTTCTGCGTATGTGAAAATCTAGTATTGGAATTTCTGTTCGCGTGTTTTCAAAGCAAAAATTCATATTAGATTTATTCTGGAAGGTAATACAATTAAATCACTGTCTGGAGTTTGTTATTTTTGCAGTCTTGGCTGTTTACTTCCAGATCTGAAAAACACGAAGTGTCACCCCTGTTTGTTTACAGATCTTAAAAATCACAGAATGTCTCGTTTATTTATATACAGATCTTAAAAATCATAGAGTGTCTCGCCTTCTCGTTTACAGATCTTAAAAATCATATAATTTATCGTCTTTTTGTTTACATGTTAAAAATCATAGAATGTCTCGTGTGTTTGCTTACAGGTCCTAAAAATCATGGAATGTCTAGTATGTTTTTTAACAAATCTCAAAAATCGTATGATGTAAGTGGAAAAGGAAAGAGGCATGTCTGAAGAATTGATCCTTGATTCCTTTTATTGTTGTTTGAGAATCCCTTTGTCTTTCTTCCTTTGACATTCCTACCTTTCTTAAAATCAGCAATGGGAAACGGTTCAACAAGCCCAACTACACAGCTGAGCTGTTTTGCAGGTCGTTGTTTTGAGGCTGTCAAGTCGTGTTTTGATCTTCCTTCTGACACCTGTCATCCTAAGCCACTTCTCACTAACTTTCAGTACGTTTAATGGATATTTGAAATAACAGTTCATAACTTTAATATCGAGGGTGGAGAAATCCATCTGGGGTGTTCTGTCTTTAAAAAAAAATATGACGAGGGTCCATTTCCAAAATTCAGCACATTTAATCGTTTCATTTCATAAATCATTATTTTTCGTCCAGGTGAACGAAAATTATGCCATACGGTGCCCTGTTCCAAATGGTGATACGTGCTGATGAAAGCTAATTCAAATTCAAATTCAAAAATTTTATTGATAATTATTTACATCAAAAGGGAAGTATAGTGTTCCTATATCTTCCTTTCCCAATAACACAGTTATTCTATTTTAAAATACAATATGGTTTCCTTACATTTTTAATAAAATCAGTTATTTTATTATTATTAATTACAAAACATATTTGTTCATACAGATCTGCAATGGAATCATTTCTGATTCCATCAAATTCTTTACATTCCATAATGTAATGATACAACTTATGACTTTTGTCTTGTTTACAAAATTTACAAGGTACATTTTTGTCTTTATTAAATTCCCAATAATACTTATATCCCAATCTAAGTCTCATAACTCAGCTATCAAACAAAGTAGATCGTTTTCCATAAGTTACATTTGTTCCTTCAGAAATTTTCAAATAATGATATAAACAATTACTTCCCTTTTCCAGTAATAGCTTAATAGTTAATATCTCATTTTGATTTCTAACTGATCTTATATGACTTTTAATATTATTAAGACTTATTAATTCAAAAATATCACTTTCATATTTTTCTGCCCCCTGTTTAGCTAAATTATCTACAATATCATTATAATATATATTTACATGGGAAGGTATCCATATAAATTCAACTTTATTATTATTTAAATGAATATTATAAACCAAATTTCTACATTTATTTACAACAGATTTATAACGAGGTTCTTTAGCCTTCAATGATTTTAATGCACTTTGACTGTCTACAAAAATAAAAATATCTTTCCTAATATTAGAAACTGCTTTTAATCCTTCATATATTGCACATAATTCAGAAACAGTGCTACAATTTGTTCCTTCTATTTTAAAACTTTCTTATTTTAACTCACATTTTCCATTTTCATCATAAACACAATTTATAAATCCACATCCAGCTCCATGTTCATTAACCGATCCATCACAATACATATGAACAGAATTAATCTTTTTACATTTATTAATTTTTTCTAAAAAATAATATTTTAATTCAAAAGTATCATGCTCTCTCTTTTTATAATCCAGATTTTCTATATCTATATTTATACATTTTAAACTCCAAGGACATATAGATATTTTTTCTTCAAATAAGTCACATAACGGAGTTAAATTGTACTCCTTCAGATTTTGAAGTAACTTTTTGTATATACATTGATTTTTGATTTATCAGTTCCATAATATATATTAGAAAGTATTTTTCACCTCTCCTAATCATTCTCATTACACACATCATTGTTATTTCTTTTATTCTATCACACACACTGGGCATATTTGTTTCCATTCTCATTACTTCAATACGAGTTGTTTTTGGACAACCCAAGACAACCCTTAATGCCTCATTTTGAATGAGTTCCAATTGCCTTATCTTTTTGTTAGGAAACAACGCCAGAAGTGGAGCAGAATAATCAATAATTGACCGTATGGTTGTCAAATATATCATTCTTAACAATGGGATACCAATTCCCTTTCCACAATTTGCCAATACTCTTAAAGGTTTAAGTCTACTAATACACAAATTTTTTACGTAGTCTATATGTTCATAATTATATTTAAATCCAATATTAAAACCTAAATATTTATAAGATTGTACTTTTTGCAGTTTAAGATTATTCACAACTAAATCTGTTTTTACATTCTATTCTTGACTGATATTTACTTTTATTAATATTAATTATTAAACCAGAATTAATACATAACTCTTGAATCTGATTAACTATATTTTGCATAGTAGAAAAGTAATGACACTGAATAACAATATCATCAACATAAATAATAGTTTGTACATCATTTCCAGAATTAAACCTTGCAATTCTATCCATTAAGACATTAAATAGTATAGGACTTAACACATTTTTGAGGAGTACCTAAGCTTATATCAAAACATCAGATTCAACCCCTGAAAATCACTTTACCTTTTCTATCAGACAAATAGTCTTTTATCCACTTTAACAAATTTCCTGATATTCCTTTATTAACTAATTCTTCCAATATAATGTTTTTATTTGCTTTATCAAAAGCATTCTGTAAATCTACAAACAACCTATAGTTAGATTTTATTGTTACCTAATACCTTTATAATACAGTCAGCAGTCGATTTACCTTTAATAAAACCATATAAATTTTCAGAGAATAAACCTCCAATTTTATAATCTAACCTGTTTCATATTACCCTTTCCATCATTTTACAAAAGCAAGAGGTCAGTGAAACTGGTCTAAAACCCCATTACTCTTTCTAATAGAATAATAATAGCAGTTTTCCAAGCCCTTGGCAATCTCCCATTGGTATATGACAAATTAAACAAGTCAACAATAGGGCTATTTTTTAACATCACAAGACAATTCAAAATATCATATGGAACTCCGTCTTCACCTGGTGCTGTAGATTTTCCTGTGTTTAATGCATATAAAATTTCATCCCTATTTATGGGAATACAAGTATCATCCTCAACATTTCCTTGACTTTCAAAAAGATCTTTCCAAAAATGTTCTCTATTTTTTAAGTAATTCCTCATATCCAGCGGCAGACTATCAAAGCTTTCAATATATTCCCACTTTTCTTTTAACCTTCTTACTTGATCTATTGGATTTGGGTGTACAAAGGTTTTCTTTTTAATTCCTCTAATTTTATTAAGATTATCCCAAATCATAGACAAATTTTTTGATTTGGATAAATTACTTAAATGTTCATTCCAATACTTTCCTCTTGCCTCCTTTCTAATTTCTGTATATAAAGTTGCAACATTTTCCAAGGTTTCTTTGTTTTCTGAAATTGGATTATTTAACCATAGTTTATGACACTTTTTAAAACACTTTTCCATTCAATAACCAATTTATCTTTACAATAATCAGGTATATGTGACTTACCCTCTGCTTTTTTGTTTTACAATATTAAAAATTCATCTATAGTTCTTAGAAAATCTTCATAGAATTCATTTTCATTAGTTACCTCCAATAATCTATATACCTCATACCAATTAATTTTCAATATACTTTATAAATTTTTTCTTGTGAGTTTCATTTTTAAATCTATACCTTTTTCTCTGAAAAGCAGTTTCAGTTTTACTTAATTTTAAATTTACACCTATAGCAAAATGATCACTAAGTAACTCATTAATTACAGTGTACTCACCAACAACTTCCCCATATCATATATAACAGCATAATCTAATCTCCCACCCCTAATATGAGTGGGATCTTTATTACCTAATAATTCAAATATATCATTTGTTTCCGTCAGATATTTCAAAGTCTTACCATTATTATTATTTGTTCCATTAATACTACCAAAAATTCATGTCTTGCATTTAAATCACCCATTATAATAATTTTATCTATCACTTAATATTTTGTCATAAAAATCCTCAGTTTGAGTCCATTAGCATGAATATACACGTTAATTATAAAAATAACCATTTTTAATATTAATTTTAACTACTACATATTCTATATCATTTATTCTTTCAGCAACAATTAATTTCTGGTATATTATTCTTAACAAAAGTTATCAAACCTCTAGTATTTTTTGTAGCATCAGCAAGCAATTCAAATTTTTATAACCTTTTAATAATTCCGCATTATTATATTCACGAACTTCTTGTAAATTAATAATATCAATTTCATTAGCCCAAACATAAGAATGCAAATCATTTATTCTACAATTTACACTATTAATATTCCATGAAATTAATTTTATGATATTACTTTTTGGATTCATGATTTAATTTATGCTTAAGGCCTTCCGCATATCGTAACAAAGACTTCATTAAGTTACCATTTGGTTTCTTTCCATAGGTAGTCAACATATTCAAAACTACCATCATTTCCTTCTGCTGTACTAGTCTTTATTTCATTACAATTGACTTCACCGCCATTTTTGCCATTTTTTGAATCTAGTGACACATGACTATTATCTCTCTTTCCTTCTATCATCAAATTATTAACCTTATCACTTAACTCTCCTACAGCTTTTATGACAGATTCCAGCTCTTTCTTGAAATCAGCTAAAACTGTCATTATTTTCCCAGTTTCCTCTTCCTTCTCCTTAGGAATATCCAACGACACCTCTCGTGGTTTTGTAGCTTTCTGTCTTCATTTCTCTTGAAAGAGAAAATCGGTCGTTTAGGACACTCCCAGGCACTTGCGTTATGTATTCCACCGCAATTAC
>NC_089753.1:52688206-52763206 GCF_040412425.1 Macrobrachium rosenbergii
TATATTTTTGAATCTTGAGATTAGTTGTGTAATAACCAGGTACTTGATACGCATCGTGACATTATATTGTTTGGTGCCCAGAAACCCGGTAACAAAACAAAATATCACTCTGGTTTATGGTTTATGCTGGTGGTGTTAGGGATATATTTTGATAGGAGAGTGACCACTTAGTTATTTTTTGCTTTGTGTTACAAACCTTATTGTGAGGCTGTAACGCAGGTTCTATAGCCTGCTGAAATCTGAGCAGTAATGTTTTAATACCTCAAGTACACTGGTCAGGGCGGAACAAACACAAGAGGAAAAAGTTAACAATATTTATTATTACAACACCATTCAAATATTAAGTGACAAGAAGAACTGCTTGCACTGTACAAACAAACAGGACAGTGAACATATCAGAAAAACATAGAGGAATAACCCGTCCTCAAGAACACCTAAAACTAAGAAACTAACCCTAACACAGAATAAGCAGAACCAGTCAAAATAACTAATAGCGTAATATGCCAGCCAACAAGTAAACACTACCTATTATGCTAAACAGAAAGAAAGAAGTGGTAGAAGTAAAACACGGAAAACCTTTTAAGATTCCTACCTAGTCTTACAAAGCTATAATTAATATGTACAATTACACTAAAGACAACAACAGGCCTCTGATATACTTCATAATATGATTATAAATAAATTAATAAAGGTTTAATAACTGGTTTGAAGAGCCACAAAAATGCATGAAAGGAGGCAAAACCAGAAAAATACACCAGGCTAGTTACAGTAAATCACACCCAAATATATATAAATACTTATTGAGTTCTATAATCGAAATGATCACGTACAAAAAGGAGAATGTTCAGAGATTACACTCTTACTCGGCTGCCACCCAACACCCTGCTAAGTGGACGAATGATACTCTGAGTCCAGATCAAGATTATCATCATCAAGGTGGGCCCACACGAATAGCAACTAAAGGAGGTCTTACCTGGCGAAAGCCTCCCTACTTGACTCCTAACTCATCCGCAGGGCTCCCATACAGGCGTGACGGACATCAGATGAAGGGAACAATAAATGGGTGATTCCTTTCATGGCTCAATATCCCAAGTCAGGAATGAAACAAAGTGTAAAGGTCGCAGGTGACACAATCGCCTGCAATAACGAGTTTCAACACCAAGAGACAGGCTCCAGTCGTCGCAGGTGACCGAAAGGACCTGCAAATGCAGCCGGCAATACAGCAAAGGCACAACAAGTGGTAGTCACGTCTACAGCCAATCCGTCAGGGGAGGTGCAAGGATGAGAACTGTTATCTCGTAAACACAATTCCCTTTGCTTTCTCCCACACTCGACCACGTCACTCAAAAAATATAGGAAACGTAAAAATCGTTAATGAGGTCGTTAAAACACTAAATGATTTCGGGGTTGGCAAAACCAAATAACGAACTCTTATCCATTACCAAATGTACGTAAACTTAAATCTTACAATTAAATATACAAAATATGATTTTAGGAAAAATACTAACATAACTTTACGTTAATGAAAACTACCAAGGCAGAAAAAATCTTAAGCATTAAAATATATCGAAAGGTGCAAGCAGCCTTTAAACAAGCAGTTTACATGAATAAAGTTACTCTAACCTGATACCTTCCTCTTGAACAAAAAAATTTTTAAGAAAAAAAATTTTTTTTTATGTTAGTAGACAACAAAAAAACCCTTAATTCCCAAATATATTCCTGAAAAGGAAAATTACCAAAGAATCAACAAGTTCCAAAAAAAAAAAACTCCAACAACCTAGCTCATACCCTAGGCTAACAACCTCCAAGTCCATAGCAAAAGCACAAACTTACTTGCATACACACCCTGAAAAGAGGGAAAACATTAACCTGAAAACCAACACAGTATGATTAGTAATAGAACATTAAAGCAAAGCAATCAATTAATGCCAATAGTCTTTTTTTCTTTTACAAACAACTGAAGAGAATTGGGTAGGAATGAGAGACACGAGACCAGAAATACCAACCATAGGCCAACTTTAAGCTAGGGGAGAGGGCGCTCAGGCAATTTATTTTCCGTGCCCTTCACATGTTTAATTTCAAAGTGAATTCCTGTAGCTGAAGTGCCCATTACACAAGCATCCTTTGGTTTGCACCCTTCATACGTTCTATGAACACCAAGGGATTATGATCAGTCCATACCTGTATAGGGAAAGAAAAATTAGTCACATATGGTTTAAAATGTTCTAATGTGCGAACCAGAGACAGGATGAAAATTCTTTTCAATAGTTGAATATCTCCTTTCAGCAGTCGATAGTTTTCGACTGAAATAGGATATTGATATACTTCACCATCCTCACCTCGCTGGAACAAAACACCACTGATTATTTACATCGCTAGCATCCACTGCAATAATAAAAGGTTTTTAAAATTAGGAGACTTCAAAATAGGTCTGGAGATGAGAATGGTCTTTAACTTTTTTGAAAGGCCTTTTCACATTGAGGACCCCACAAAAATTTATGCCCCTTCTCCAGCAAATTTGTCAAAGGTTGAGCAATATCTGCAAAATTTCGTATGAAACGGCGATAGTACCCTGTCATACCTAACACTCTCCTAACTTCCCGAATATTACTAGGTTGCTTCAAATTGATGATGGCCTCGAGATTGGCTTGTCTAGGAGCTACCTGGCCCAAACCAACCTCGTGACCCAAGTAAATCATCTTGGCCTTACCAAACTCACACTTACCCAGATTTATTACCAAACCAGCAGCTCTCAAAGCTTCAAACACTTTCCTAAGACGAAATATCCCATTGTTTGCCAGTCATTTGCTATATACAACCAGGTCGTCAATATAAATCTCTGCACCCTCCAGCCCACAAATCACCCTATTCATGAGCCTCTGGAAGGTACAGGTAGCATTCTTCATGCCAAATGGCATGATCTTACATTCATAAAGGCCAAGGGTGTGACAAAAGCAGAGATTTCACGTACTCGATCAGACAGAGGAACCTGACAAACACCCTTTTCAGAAGGTCTAATTTGGTAATAAATTTAGATGATCCTATCTGATCGAGACAATCATCAATTCTAGGTAATGGAAAGAATCATTTTTAGTATGAACATTCACCTTTCGGTAGTCCACACACATCCAGAACTTCCCCGTTAGCCTTTTAACCAAGACTATCGGGGAACTCCATGGACTCACCAAAGGTTGAATAAGGTCGTGATCTAACATATACTTTATTTCACTCCTCGACAATCTCCCTCTTTACGGATTCAACCTATAGGGCATCTGTTTAACTGGGGAAGCATTCCCACATCCACATCATGCTGGAGGAAATGAGTTCGTCCAGATGAATCCTGAAATAAATCTGGAAAAAGATGCAATCAAATTAAGAATATCATTTTTTTTTGGTTAAGGTTTAAATGATCCAAACCTTCTAATAAAACTTCTAAATTTTGTAAATTACCAAACAAAGCATCGGAAGGTACCTGACACAAAATGTCTTCTGAATCCTCTGAGGTAATTCTACAGCCTCCACTACAGACTCATACACTATTGCAAGAGGGTTCAGATCCTTACAATGATAAGCCCTTAACCTATTTATATGAAGTACTCTACACTTTCTACGGGTTCCAGGAGCTTCAATTTCATAATTCACCTTGGACAGCTTCCTCAACACCTTCCAAGGTCCCTTATACCTAGGCTCAAGAAAATTGTCTGGGTCCAGACTTAATACTAACACCATTTCCCAGGCTCAGAAGACCTACTTTGGTCTTCTTGTCAAAATTATATTTCATAAGGGCCTGAGAACATTTCAAATTCTCTTGAGCAAATGCCCAATTATGAAGACAACCTATTCTTTAAACCTTCCATAAATTCACCTATGGACAAATCTCAATTTGACCAGTCTCAAGCAACTCACCAAAAATTTCCAAAGGTCCACGGACCTTATGCCCAAAGACTAGTTCAAACGGAGCTACACCAGTAGATGCATTTGAATGGTTCATTGCGAGAAGAGAGCTGTAAAATAGTAATGGAAATGCTTTATCCCACTTGTCTCCTTGTTCATAGCAGTGTTTCTTTAAGATTGATTTGAGGGTCTGGTGAAACCTTTCCACCACCCCTGACTTTCAGGATGATAAGGTATCGTGCTGGTAGTGTGATGAATGGCCAGTTCATCACACTTACCCTAAATACCTTACCTTTGAAATTTTTGTCTGTTTCCCCAAATCGGTTTGAATAAACTTTTGAGGAAGACCATACTTTGCAAAAAAATTCAATTAATTTGTCAAAAATAACTTTAGATGTAATTCGTCTCAAAGGGTAAGCATCTGGAAAACGAGAAGCCCTATCCATAATGGTGAGTATATATACAAACCCAGTCTTAGTCTTAGGCAGTGGACCAACTACATCCACTACCAACTCGGCAAATGGTTCACCAATTGCAAGAATTGGGTGTAAAGGAGGCTTGGGAATGGGCTGATTAGGCTTTCCCATCACCTGACATGAACTCGCATTGTTTGACAAACAACTTTACGGAAGATTTCATTACCAGGCCACCAAAAACTTTTGATAAATTTTGAAAAGTCTTCCATTACAAATGACCTGAAAAGGAATTATGGTGAGCTAGTTTCAACACATAATCACGAAATGGAGTAGGACAACAATTTGTTAATACGAAAAGTCTGATCCCCAAATCCTCAGTGGGAAGACGACTAAACCTATACAATAAGCCATTAAGTATTCCAAATTTTGGTTTAGTTAAGTCTGATAAGTCACCTAATTCAAAATTAAACTCTTTTTTCTGAGCTCTTATAAATGCTAACCTGTCCCAGCCAGGTTTCAAAAGGTCATTACTACTACCACTACTACTAACTACTGACCCAGGCCTCTCTACATCTACTTCTAAGCTACCCAACATCAAATCATCATCGTCAGTAATTAAATCAGCAGCTTTAGCTGCAGCGCGGGTTGTTACTGCCGCCACTGGGCAAGCATGTACACTCAATATGGGGAATATTTCACAACCTTTTAGCATCCAACATATCATTTGCCCAATATGCCATCTATACCAGGGACAGGAAGACTTATTTTCCACAGCCAGCTCTGTCACATTATCATACCCAGGGAACGACAACCTCACACCTCCACCAGGGGAGCAGAAACAACAGTGTCCGGGAATCCTCCCAAAACAAATAATTGGGAATATGGTACAAAAATCTCTTAAGGCCTTCAACACCAGAGACCGAGCTACCCCTGTGTCCTCAAAAACCTTACTGGGATGGAGCTATTCTCAAATATCAAATTGCCAGGCCATATGATATTTGTCATATTCCAGTCACAACTTACCATCAGACTTAACATGTGGGCCTACACTACTACTATTACCACTACTAACACTACTCTTTCTACACGGGAATTAGAAACAGGAGTTGAAGCACCATTGTCAACTATCAGAGACACTGCTGGACAGATTACGAATATTATTATTTCCTGGAGATACTTTCTCCGAGCACTGCACTGTGCCTGAAAATGCCCTGCCTTACCATTTTGCAAAAAACATGTTTTTTTATTACCCCTATTACTACCCTTCTGTTTTATGAAAATTATTATTACCAGGGTTATTTTTACCAGAATTATAAATTGTATAGGGTCTCTGAGACAAAGTATTATTATTAGACCGACTACCCTGACTAAACTGGTTATTATTATGGTACCTGGGGGAGGAGAAATTCATATTAGACCTGGAAGAGGGATTAGTGGGGGATGATGATTAAAGTGTGGGAGACTCGACTTATGAGTCAAAACAAATTCATCTGCTATCTGTGCGGCTCTACTTAAACTGCTAGCCTTCACTTCCTCAAGGTACACTCTCAACTCCTTACTACAGAATTTTTTTAACTCCTCCAACAAAAACTTCCTCAAAGCTGCCAAAGATACCACTTGACGACTCTTAAGCCAGTCATCCAACTGCTCCTCCTTCATACGAGCAAACTCCACATATGAAAGAGAGGGGTCTTTACAGAGTTTCTAAATTTTAAACGGTAAGCCTCAGGTACCAGATCATAGGCCTTTAAAACCAGGCTTTTAACCTTCTGGTAATCCTTGGCTACGCTTCATCTAGGGCATTATACACTCTGACGGCCTTACCCACTAACCGGCACTGGATAAGGACCGTCCACATTTCAGAAGGCCAGGACAAACGAGAAGCTACCCTCTCAAAAGCTTTGAAAAAATCTGGCACACTGGCTTCATCAAAAACTGGCACCACTTTGAGTGCCGCACTCAAGTTAAATTTACCTTGTAATGCAGGGTTAGGGGAACTAGAAAAATCATCCCTATTGGTCTCTAGTTTCAAGTTGGCCATTTCCAACTCGTGTCTCCTCACCCTCTCATTCTCTTCAAACTCTAGTTTTCTCAATTCCACTGTTTACACAATAGTTTAAATTCAATATCTTCCTTGGACTCAGCCGCAGGAGGTAATTCATTAGCTGTAACTTCAGGTGGGATCACAAAAGGGTTTAAGGAATTATTAACAGGAGGCTCAAAATTAGCAGGACCTCATAGATCACACCAGTGCGTGGAGGATCATCAAACAGGGTAAGTCCTGCCGAAACGCTTACCTGATCCTCCTCGTCAGGTCCAGTCACACTCAACACTCTCATTCTCACTATCTTCATTCCTAACTAAATTTTCAGCCTCTTCCATTTCCTGGTCAACCTTCTGCCTAACTAAATCCAAAATATGCCATGGGAATCAGAATTTCGCCCTGGAATTCCCAACCAACGGGCACAACTCAACAAATGCTTTTACTCAACACTGAGAGATACCTAAGGCAATCTGCCAACCCTAAAAATTCAGCAGGATTAAATTCAAAATTATCCATACTAGCAAATTAATACAGGGAGAAAGGTACATTAACAAAAAGTAAATAAATACTGCCAACCCAAAACCTCCGGTGTGGAACCACCGACCAATGTCTTGAGTTTACTGCTACCAGATCCTGTCACGGTCGCCAATCTGTTACAAACCTTATTGTGAGGCTGTAACGCAGGTTCTATAGCCTGCTGAAATCTGAGCAGTAATGTTTTAATACCTCAAGTACACTGGTCAGGCGGAACAAACACAAGAGGAAAAAGTTAACAATATTTATTATTACAACACCATTCAAATATTAAGTGACAAGAAGAACTGCTTGCACTGTACAAACAAACAGGACGGTGAACATATCAGAAAAACATAGAGAATAACCCGTCCTCAAGAACACCTAAAACTAAGAAACTAACCCTAACATAGAATAAGCAGAACCAGTCAAAATAACTAATAGCGTAATATGCCGGTCAACAAATAAACACTACCTATTATGCTAAACAGAAAGAAAGAAGTGGTAGAAGTAAAACAATGGAAAACCTTAAGATTCCTACCTAGTCTTACAAAGCTATAATTAATATGTACAATTACACTAAAGACAAAACAACAGGCCTGATATACTTCATATGATTATAAATAAATTAATAAAGGTTTAATAACTGGCTTGAAGAGCCACAAAAATGCACGAAAGGAGGCAAAACCAGAAAATACACCAGGCTAGTTACAGTAAATCACACCTAAATATATAAATACTTATGAGTTCTATAATCGAAATGATCACGTACAAAAAGGAGAATGTTCAGAGATTACACTCTTACTCGGCTGCCACCCAACCCCTGCTAAGTGGTCGAATGATACTCTGGAGTCCAGATCAAGATTAAGATCATCAAGGGGGCCTGAGTTCACACGAAATAGCAACTAAAGGAGGTCTTACCCTGGCGAAAGCCTATGGTCTTGACTCCTAACTCATCCGCAGGGCTCCCATACAGGCGTGACGGACATCAGATGAAGGGAACAATAAATGGGTGATTCCCTTTCACGGCTCAATATCCCAAGCCAGGAATGAAACAAAGCGTAAAGGTCGCAGGTGACACAATCGCCTGCAATAACGAGTTTCAACACCAAGAGACAGGCTCCAGTCGTCGCAGGTGACCGAAAGGACCTGCAAATGCAGCCGGCAATACAGCAAAGGCACAACAAGTGGTAGTCACATCTACAGCCAATCCGTCAGGGAGGTGCAAGGATGAGAACTGTTATCTCGTAAACACGTGATTCCTTTGCGACAAAAACTCTCCACATTCGACCACATCACTGAAAAAATATAGAAAAGATAAAAATCGTTAATGAGGTCGTTAAAACACTAAACAAGCGGGGAGGAGGTGGCAAAACCAAATAACGAACTCTTATCCGTTACCAAATGTACGTAAACTTAAATCTTACAATTAAATATACAAAATATGATTTTAGGAAAAATACTAACATAACTTACGTTAATGAAAACTACCAAGGCAGAAAAAATCTTAAGCATTAAAATATATCGAAAGGTGCAAGCAGCCTTAAACAAGCAGTTTACATGAATAAAGTTTCTCTAACCTGATACTTTGTATTGTGAATTATTTAGCTGAGTAACTTAGAGAAAATGGCTCTGTTCAATGTTCAGAGGTTTTTAGCAACTCCTTCCATCCAAGAGTTATCTGAATCCAACCTGACTAAGGAATAGATTTATTTAAAAAACCAGATTGTTTCTGGAATACAACAATTACCCCATCCTTCCCTATTAGAGCTAATAGATTATTTATTAACAATGATCTTTATAATATTAGATTTTACAATTTTAACAAAATAATGCCTCCATGGATGATAAGTGCTGGCAGATATGTAACAAACTATGTACAATACCAATTAATAAATTGAATAACCCACTTTCTATGAAACTGTATGCTCTGGAACATATCAAGGTACACAGTAATAATCATTTATATACTGATGGTTCCAAAGATGATATGGGAGTTGGACTCGTTGTTACAGGAAACAATATAAAAGCCAAGCCTCTTTACATAACAAAGCATCAGTGTTCACCACTGAATTTAGCATTAAAAACAGCATTAACAACTATATATGAAAACCAGTTTAATGAAGTAACCATCTTTAGCGATTCACTAAGTTCAATAAATGCAATAAACTCTTATACTAGAGGAAAAATCAAATTATAAATGAAATTAGACATACATTACATGAAATGAAAATGCAAAAGATATCTGTTACTCTATGTTGATACCATCTCACATAGGATTAGAAGGCAATGAAAAAGCTGACACTTATGCAAAAGAGGCTAGAACACTGCCAATATCAGCAGAATTATTACCATTAGAAGATTATACTAGATAAAAAAGCGGTGATTAAGAAGAAATGGCAAAATAACTGAGGGAAAGCAGTCTTAACAATAAATTAAGAGAAATAAAAGAAACTGTAGACAAGTTTTGGCATCATCCTATCAGAATTGCTGCAGGTTTTCAGTAATGTTGACATGGCTAAGAATTGGTCACACTAAACTGACACATGGTTACCTGATGAGTGACCCCATGCCCCCTATACCTATTTCTAGCGAAATATGTAATATACAAATAACAGTAAAGTTATATTTTAAAGTGTATGTCCAAAATATAGAATCCAAAGAGACATTTTATTTAGAAGATATTCCTTTAAAGATATATACTGTCAGAAAATGACAAATTCTCACTTTTTAATATTTTAAAATTCCTTAAATTTAATCATTTATACGATAAAAATATAAGATTCATAGAATAATTTATAATATATTCCTAATTAAGTTAATTAGTTCTTAGATAAACATATGTCGCTAGGTTTAATTAAATTATCAGGGTTTAAATAGCTTGTCTAATGGCTCTGGCCAGCCCTAGGAGAGTTAATATTAACTCAGTGGTCTGGTTAAACTAACGTTAAAAAAAAAAAAAAAAAGGAACAGTGGATTGCTTTAGCAGTGGCATGTTGGGGGTAATGTGTCTAGTGGTATGATTAAGGCACAAATCAAATATATTGCAATCCAAGCATTGATGGACTCTGGTAAAGTAGATGAAGAGTTGGAGAGGGCAAGAATTGTTGAATGCAGCTGAGGCAGAATTTACAGATAAACATGAGCAAAAGAAAGAGAAAAGTGATGCAGAAGCAGAACTTAGACGTATAGAAGCAGAAGAAAATTTGATTAAGCTGAAGATACAGGCAGAAAGAGAAAGAGAAGATAGAGAGAAAAGAGAAAGAAAGGAAAGAGAAGAAGAAAAAGCAGCAGATGAAGAAAGAGAAAGAGAAAGAGCAAGACATGAAAGGGAGATGGAGTTAATAAAAGCTCGATCCACATTACCTGTAACACCATATAACTCTACTCAAGGTAATTCAGACCCTGTATTTGATGTAGTATGAGTGCAGAAATTAATTCCAAAATTTACAGAAGAAGCCCCAGATGAGTTTTTTGATCACTTTGAAAAAGTGGCTTCACGTATGGGATGGCCAGAGGATAAATGGTCGGTCTTGTTACAGAGTGTTCTCATTGGTAAAGGAAGAAGTGCCTATTTAGCCTTATCAGCTGATCAGTGTAAAGAGTACAAGGTACTCAAACACAATGTGCTACAAGTTTACCAGATGACCCTGAATATTATAATGAAAAATTCAGATCTTTGAGAAAGGATGACAAGATAACTTTCTTGGATTATGCTTACAAAGTAAGAAGATGTTTTAAACGATGGTTGAGGCTGCTAAAGTTAAATCTATGGACGAACTTGAAGAGTTAGTAGTCCTTGAACAATATCTTAGAGGAATTCCTGAACACATAAGAGCCTATTTAAAGAGAGAGAGGTTAAAAACTTGACAAAGCTGCTACATTGAGCGAAGATTTTAACATAATTTCCAGCAAAAGAAATTATAATGTCAAGTACCAGAACCAACAACGCACAGGTTTCAGATCTCATCCAAATTTCAGGAACATTACAACTGGAAATCCTTCTAGTGGCTATGCCAGTACAAAGCCAGGTAACACCCCTCAGCAATTGAATGTTAAATCCTCATCATCCAGTCTGTTCTCAAGACAGATACAGAAGACTAATGTTGTCTGCTACAAGTGTGGAAGAGTAGGACACTACAGTCGAGATTGTTATCAGACACAACAGCAGACCAAACCAGTTGGTCAAGTGGTTAAAGGTAACCAGGTGAAGCAAACTACGAAGAGCAGTGTGGGAACGACTGAGACTAAACAAGCAGTGTTTAGCAACCAGTGGAAATGTAACTTCAAGCAGTGAGTGGCTGAGCAGCTTGGAGGCTTTTAAGCCATATATCTATGAAGGTACACTGACAACTCAAGGAGGAAGTGTGCAGGTACCAGTCAAAGTATTACGTGATACGGGGAGTAACCATAGTGTGGTAGTTCGTGGTGCTCACCCACAGTTGGAGAAGAATCTCACTGGAGATTCAGTTATTTTGAAGGGTATAGGAGGAGAAGAGGTAACTCCGATATGCCGCTTGCATTTGTCCTGTGAATTGGTGACAGGAAATGTTGATTTTGCTGTAAAGGACTCACTAGCTGTTGAAGGTGTACATGTTTTATTGGGTAATGAAGTTGGTGGTGTACCATTTGTTCCTTGTCCTATAGTGACAGACAAACTGTTAAGGGTTAGTCCTACGGTAGATTTAGAGAAGAAAAACCCCACCTGTTTTCCAAGTTGTGTAACTACCAGAGTATGAAGAGAACTATGTTTGCAAGTGAAGATACTGAGGATTTACCTGCACCGGAAGAATCAAGTGAAGGATCTTTAACCTTAGAAGAACTGTTCCAGGAAAGTGAAGTTTCCCCTAGTGTTAGTAATGAAGAGATTTCCCAAGAAGAAGAAGATCCTGTTGTTATTGAAGAGACTCTGAGTAGTCAAAGTGTTCCTGAAGATAGTAGTGAAACTACAGAAGCAGAGTTAGCAGATATGGAGAGTTCAGCCCTTGAAGTTGGTCAAGTGACAAGAGAGAAGCTAATGAAACTGCAGAAGAGGGATACAACGTTGGCTGATTTGTTCTTCAGAGTTGTTGATCAAGAAGAGATGCAACAAACCTCTACCTGTTATTATCTAAAGGAAGGATTGCTAATGAGAAAGCATCGACCTGCAGATATACCAGGAAATGCTGAATGGGGTGAATATCATCAAATTTTGATTCCATATCCATTGAGGAAACAAGTTGTAGCAGTAGCGCATGAGTCTGGACATATGGGAATCAGGAAGACTGTTGAGAAGATTATGAAGTATTTTTTCTGGCCTGGACTTCACAAGGATGTTAGCAAATTTTGCAGAGTGTGTCACACGTGCCAGATAGCTGGAAAACCTGAATGAAACCATTCAGAAAGCACCCTACAACCCATAGAAGTTAGAGGAGAACCCTTTAGCAAGGTAATTATAGATGTGGTTGGGCCACTTCTGAAAACAAAGAAAGGAAATGAATATCTATTAACATTAATGTGTCCAGTGACTAGGTATCCTGAGGCGATTCCTGTAAGAAGTATAAGTGCAAAGGTGATTGCTGAGAAGTTGGTGGAGTTTTTCTCCAAGTTTGGAATACCAGAAATTGTGCAAAGTGATAGAGGAACGAACTTTACTTCAAAATTATTCCAGGATGTGATGAACTTGTTAGGAGTAAAACAACAGTTATCAACTGCTTATCATCCAGAGACTCAAGGAGCCTTGGAAAGGTTCCACCAGACATTGAAAAGTATGTTAACTAAGTATTGTAATGAATCAGGAAGAGAATGGGATGCTGGTTTACCTTTAATGTTATTTGAAGTTAGAAATGCTTATCAAGAAAGCATGGGATGTTCACCAAATGAAATGATTTTTGGTCGAGACATTAGAGGTCCATTGAAGATTCTTGCAGAGAATTGGGAAGAAAATCAAGAGGAAATCCAAGGAGAATATGTGAAGAACTTGAGGAAAAGGTTAAGAGAAATTAGAAAATTCTCTTTAGAAAATTTGAAAATAAGTCAAGAGAAAATGAAAAGAAAATATGATGCTAAGACTAAGCTAAGAAATTTTAACATTGGACAGCAAGTTCTAGTGTTCTTACCAGTGAAAAGATTTCCCCTTACCAATAAGTTTCAAGGTCCTTATAGGATAATAGAGAAGTTAAGTGATCGAACTTATGTGATTGAAACACCAGGAAGAAGGAAATGACAGAGGAAGATACATGTGAATCTTTTGAAACCTTACTTCTCAGAGACTAAAACTGAAACAGTGTCAATAACACAGACAACTTCATCTACAGAGGACGATGACGGCTACGAATTGGAATTGGGAGCTGAAAACAAGATGAACAATTCTTCAATATTAGAAAATTTGGAAGATAAACTAAAACATCTGAGTGTTGAGCAAATTAGTGAGTTAAGTGAGGTGATTCGAAGTTTCCCTGAAATTTTTGCAGATGTACCTAGGTGTACCGATCTCACAAAGCATGAGATAAAGATCAGAGAAGATGGAAAACCTTTTAAACAGAGAGCTTATCGCTTATCACCTTTTCATCGAGATGTTTTGAAGAAAGAAGTTGAATATTTGTTGCAGCATGGATTAGCAGAACCCAGTTCAAGTCATTATAGTTCTCCTTGTGTGTTAGTGAAGAAACCAGATGGCTCATTTAGGATGTGTACTGATTATAGGAAACTGAATTCCATCAGTGTGGCTGACAATTATCCTTTGCCTCTTATTGATCAATTACTTGATAATATTGGGCAAGTCAAATTTGTTTCAAGATAGACTTGTTGAAAGGATATTATCAAATTCCCTTAGATGAGAATGCTAAGTTGCTGTCAGCTTTCATTACTCCTTTTGGACTGTATCAATACACTGTTTTGCCGTTTGGTCTGATGAATGCACCTGCAACATTCCAGCGAGTGATGGATCAACTACTAGGATCAATAGAAGGAGTAGGATGTATACCTTTATGACATTGTGATTTATTCTAATACATGGGAAGAACATCTGAAGATATTAAGGAAAGTGTTCAAGAAACTACGGGAAGCAGGACTAACAATCAACTTACAAAAAAACATTAATCAGTATCAGCATTGAAAAAGTTTGCTCTATTGATGCTAATGTGAAGGTAACTGTAGGCTACCCTCCTGCTAGGAATGAAGATGGCTTTTTGATTCTGTCCAAATTTCTCAGCAGTATGGCTAACCAGTCCTAAAGAAGTTTATTTTAGTGTTGTCGGATCACAACAGTCCTAAAAGAAATCTCATTCATCAATAAGGTATTAAAAAATAATAATATGAGACTGACCAGGTGGTCTTTATGCCTGTCTTCAAAGTTGAAAAACCCAGAAAACTTATAATGAAAAAGAAACATTAGCATTAATCACAGCATTAAAAAGTTTATTTCATGAAGAAAAGATAATGTCATTCATCAATAAGATTATTTATCCAGGTGGTCTTTTGTGAATCATTTGATGTTCAAATTTATCCCGTTGTGAATCGTTGGATAAGTAATCTTCTGGGGAGGGATTTCATGATGTTGCCTTGTAATGCGTATATCCTCCTATAATTTTGACATATTTACTTTTTTTCATGTGTTATGTGTAATGATAATGGTTGTTGAAGTGTCAACTTTAGTTTGGCATCAGATCTCAAAAGAACTTGATGACATAATTTAGAATTGTTAATACAATATTAATAGTAACGTAATTTAGAATCTTTCTTGATAAAAGCATAGTATGTTGAACACGTGTGTGTGTGTCCACCAGGGCTCGTTTCATTTCAATTGTCATCAGTTGAGATAAGAGCAGGCGGTTTGTTTTGGGTTAGTGATGACAGGTTTTGGAAACAAATGCGATTCGTCCTGTACGGGCTCAAGACGAGTGATTTCATGTTGTTACATGCATTGTTCGAGTCACGTATGCCACTTTGAGAGAAAGAATACGTGTCTTGATCAATTACATCATGTTTTGTAAGATTGCATTCAAAACGTTTTGCTGGGATGACGTAACTTTCTTCTAGAAGCTTCTCCATTGTATCTCGCACCCAAAATGCTTTAGTGACATCACCTCCCTGCTTCTAGAACTTCCCTTTTATATCTCGTACCCAAAATGCTTTAATGACATCATGTAATTGTTTCACGTGTTACTGGAATCCTAAAATCTATTTCATTCTGATATCTGAGACCAGTTGAATTGGTACCCTCTCTCTCTCTCTCTCTCTCTTTCTTAGAAAGAGATTATTTTAACGTAGTGTTTTGTGGTCACATATTAACATTAACTTTTGAGATCTGAATTTAGCAAAGTTATTTAGTTTGTAATGGCGCCTGGTAAAAAGTGTGTATTGTGGTAATGCAGCTGCAGCAAGTGATTTACAGAGGTTTTCACAAGTTGTGTAAGGTAACGTGAATTTTACTTATTAATACCATGGTATGATAAGTTAGTATGAAATTTTTGAACAAGTGAAATCATTATTGATAAATCTTATGTGTATTTTGTGTGTTTTTCTATTTACAATCTCTTTATATTTTCACATTTTTTGTGTTTGTGATGTAACATTTATTTACGTAGTATTTTAAATATTTCTTGGTAATTTAACATTGCATATTTGATTTGATATCTCATTTATTGAGATTTTCTTTTTAAATCTTGAGTAATTCTTGATAGTTTAAATTTTGCTTGATTAATTTAAATTCCTGATAAAGTTTTTGTGAATTAGTTTTGTTTCATAATTTAATTCAAGAATTAATTAAGTGTTGTGTTATTTTCAAGTAATAATAAATTTTTCAGATTGTGAATTCTAATTAATTGTGAATTCTAATTATAAACTTTGAATTTGAAAATAAATTTTTGTATTTAAAATTTTTAGAAAAACAGTGTTTCATTTATTGATCACCAGTGAATAGGATTGATTGTGTGTGCATAAGGCAAAGTGATAAACATGTTTTTTGTTTTTAGTTTTGCTAAAGTGAATTAAGACCAGGAAACAGTTAGAGTTTTTGATGGAGTGATGCCTTTCTACTCTAGAATATTTCTAGTTTAATTTTTGATACCTCACACATATTCTGATAGACTTAGTTTGATTTTTCAAGTAATAAATAAGTTTTTCTTAAGGGATCACTGTTACCTTTAGAGTACTCAGTCGTAATAATTAATGTTATGAGAGTTCAGGTATCTGGCTGAAGTGAGGTATATTTTTGAATCTTGAGATTAGTTGTGTAATAACCAGGTACTTGATAAGCATCGTGACATTATATATACTGTATATATATGTGTAGAGAGAGAGAGAGAGAGTCTCGCTCTGTGTACTAGGCAGACGAATTCTTGTATTTCACTGTTAACAAAGCTAACTGAATTAGTAAGTCTTCATAACGCGTAGCCTGGCTTGCATGCCCTGACGGTCTTATATCATTCGGGTCTTATAGTTCCGTGGGAAGTTATTTTGTTCCCGAATACGTACCACTAGAATGGAACGATTCGTTTGTGAATGAGCGAGACGGAGATAGCTATAAAACCTGCAAAAGGAATTTAGCACCACTACATATATGTTATCGTAAGTTATCATAGTTATCATGATTAGTAAACATTCCTTTGATCAGCCTTAAAACAATTTTGTGATATGCTACTTTAATTACCAAAAAGAAATCCTATGATGAAATAGACTAAACTGATTATCGGTCTTCGCCTTGTAAATTGTTCGATTGTGGGAGTGAGGTTCTTAATAAAAGAAAGGGAGTACAAAACATTAAGAAATTAAAAATTAGAAGGGTAGTTGATCTCACCTTTTCTTAAAAATTAAGATGGTTTTAGTTTGCGGATAGAGAAGCTAAAGTACTTTTTGATATACTTCCTCTTATTCTAAAAACTCACAGATTATTGAATTGACTGTAAATTAAGATAATCTGTGCATGTAATTGGAGTCAAAATTGACTGTTCCCGGAGTGGTATTCAGCCATCCCTCCTAGACACTGCAGCCATAGAAGTGCCATTGGCTCGTGATATTACTGTGCTGTATCCCGTGGGGATGGTTGTGAACTCATTAATGATGGAAATGGCTCCCGAGTGAGGTTGATGACAGCCACGTACTTTAGGCCACTGGCAGTAAGTGGTATTACATAGGCATGCCATCATGAAAAGTGCCAGTGGTTTTAGGTACAAATAGAAATTGTCACATGGAAGAAGAATTTTATTGAAAGACTGTGAAAAACATGGTTGGAAATACATTATTCTAAATGGCTGATGAGCCTCTTATTTTTTCTGAGGCCATTAACAAAAAGTTTTTGACTCTTAACATTAGCATTATCAACATTATGCAAGTTGTGAAATTTTCTAAATGGTTTAGGCCAGGAAGTTGGTAGTTCCACGCCCTGCATGTTTTAGAAAAATGTCAAAATATAAAATCATATGGTTCTGGGTGTCTTCAGATGTGGTAAACAAGAGAAATTAATGGTTATATAGTGTAAGGAGAGAAAGCCGGATTTGTAGCGCTTTCTAAAATTGAGGTCAAGTACCAGGATATATAACACATGGGAGAATGAAACGAAGATCATGTCGGATATGGCTGAGGGATGTGGAGTAGGAAGGGTTAATGACCTCCATACGTGAAAGATGTTTGGTGTATGACTTTAATGTTTATCAAGGATAATATCTGAGGCTGGGTTTTGCAAGCAAACATTACAGGGAACAGTGAAATGAGAAATGTCATTCATGAGGAACGCCATGTTTGGAATAGAACTAAATTGTCTAAGAGGAACTGTTCAGGACAAGAAAAAGAAGGGGTAGTGAAAACGATGGAGTCAACTGTAAAATACTAAGTTTTAGGTTTTCTATCTATAAGATGAAATATTATAGAAAACAGGTGAAAAGAAAGTCACCTTACCTTCCAGTATCAGGGTTTCAAATTTTGACAGGGGTTTAAAGGAGGCGAACTGGGTCAGCACCGCACAACAAAGCTTTCTGGATGGCAAAAGTGAAATTGCAAATAAAACAGTCCACACTGGTCCCATTTCACCAAGAGAACTTGTGTGGTTTGCCGATGGCAAATGGGTCCGTTCGTTGGATCAATACTCAAAAAGATATCATTCATTTTGGCACTTATTCACGGTTTAATCGTAAAATAAATACCTTAGGGTGAGTTGGTAAGAGAACGGGATCTGAATCATTTAGACCTGTTGTTATTTATCCTAAGGTCATTGAAATGATCATCTTCATATTACAAAAAACTTATTTTATATTTCATTTATAATTCTTTTAGCACCTTCTCTTCTTCAGTTATTGGTGTACGGACCTTAACCGTAGTTGTCCATTAACTGTTACTCCATAACTGGAACCTTACGTTTCTTTGAACTTGGACGCTTCACGTTTTTGCCCCTGCTAAATAACCGAATTCTCTTTATCTGTACTTGTTTTAAAAGGACTATCTCTTTTTACAGGAAACGAAATGAAAAGAGGAAAGGGAAAGAGCTTGAAGGACGCCAGCAGGTCTCTGCCTTAACTATAGTAAAGGCAAGGGAGTATGTTTATGACATCGTGTTGTCGTATGTCCACCTGTTCTTATTTTTTGCATCTTTATCTACTGTACATATTTGACATCAACCATTCTCCTCTCCATTTACGTCTCATTTTCTTTTGCGTCTGCTGACCTTTCTCTGATATTGAACAGCCACGGAGAAATAACACTAAGTTCTCTCAGACCCACTTTTTACACCAAACCAGTCACTCCCCCGTTTACGTAGTGTAAAACTCCTAATTCCCGTTATGAAAACCTTTAATCGATCAGGATAACTTATCTTTTATACCATGCTATCTCAACATCCTCCACATTGCTTAACTGTCAATGTATCAATTTTTTTTTAGGTCCGTGTATGCCGCATATGACCTTCCCCTTTCATACTGCTCACAGAACCGTTTCCATAACAAAATCTGGTCTGAATAAGTTTGAAACCAGAATTCACAACTGATGTTAACTGTTCTTCACGTCGTCGCAAAGGAATTCCCCAGAGGCGAGAGTCAGTGAAAATCGAACAATATCGTTTGAATTCAGAAATGTTAAATTAACTTTTTGGGTTTAAATATCATCGCTGTAACGGCGTCAATAACCTAGATGTTGTGGCGCCAGTTTTAGCAATCGTAAACAGAGCTGCCTGCACATCGCGTATGCAATAGAAAAAGAAAGATGACATCATTTCGGTATCTTAAATATGCATCAGTACGATTGATCTTCAGAGCGGAAGACTTTGGAGAAAACAGTTTTCTAAACAAAAACAAAAAGCTGAGCAATATAATGATAAGATCATTTAAAAGGAAAACTACCAACATTTTCCCATTGCCAATAACAACAGACATCTAAAAAAGGGCCAATTAGATTTGGTATGGTATTCGCTGTCCCGATATTTCCCCTTCCACAGAATGTAAGATTTGAAAAGGATCCCGACAAAATCAGGTTTTGCAGCAAAAGGAACGGCAAAGACGCCATTTCATTTCTCGCCTTCCTTTTCTCGTAACCTCGTCGTCACCAGCAGATGGCAGCTCATCAGCGAGGTTATTCATGGAATATTAAAACTTTAGGCATCAAAGGTTGCACTAACTGGGTTTTCTTTGCCCGTGTATGAGATCTCCATTAACTGAATTTTTTTATTTCCCTCATTCTTCCTTTCCTTATTGACGAGGCTCAGATCCATTCCAGATTCTTAGAGGTTCAAATGTGATTTTCTTCCTCCTTTCTACATATGTTCCTTTTACGGGAGTTTTTTTTTTTTTTTTTTTTTTTTTTTTGCATTTTTCGATTTTTAATTTGATTAGATATTGCAGTCACATAGGGCACATAGATACTGATACTCAGAACGTTTTATTTTTCTCATTCTTTCTTTGAGAGATCAGTTTCTTTTGTGTTGTAGGTTTTCATGGAGGGGACCTTTGTTCTTTCTGTATATATATATATATATATATATATATATATATATATATATATATATATATATATATATATATATATATATATATATATATAAAGTTAAGGCACCTGTCGACCTAGCGTGATACTAATTATCTATTTATTTTGAAGGTTTTGATGGGAGTTTGTTTTCCTTTGCAGTTCTCTTTATTTCAGCGGAGTCTCTACAATGACAAAATATAATCTCTCGTTCTTCCATTTGGTATATCAAGCAGTCTTCTAATCAAGAATTCATTGTATGCATGTTTTGTACACTGTACAACGTATCGTTCAGTGTTCAGTAGTTAATGGAACGTGCGTTCTTACCGTTGAGAATTGCAATCCGTTGTTTTACAGGTACTCTGTGCTCCGAGGGCAATAATTTGTACCTAGAAAGGGGTTGAGCGGTGGGTGGCCTCGCTCCTCCAGTGTTCATTTCCAGACAGCTGAGGGGAATGTTACAGTCGTTCACGACTGGATACAAACCTGGTCAACACGAGACCGAGAGGAAGCCGTCCTTCAAGAGCGATATGATTATTCGAAGCCCTCTAATATCCGTTCGACTGATGATGGCCAATGGAACGATTCGTAAATCATCTTTCGGTTCCGCGGAATTGCTTGGATTTCATCTCTCGTATTGTTTCGGTTCACAGCCTTGATCGTACTTTTGTTTTTCTGTAAAAGAAATCTATTGTGCCGGCTTGTCCGTCCGCACTTTATTCTGTACGCACTTTTTTCTGTCCGCACTTCTTCTATAAGCCCTCAGATCTTAAAAACTATTGAGGCTAGAGGGCTGCAAATTGGTGTGTACATCAGGCACCCTCCAATCATCAAACATACTAAATTTCAGCCCTCTAGCTTCAGTAGTTTTTATTTTATTTAAGGTTAAATTTAGCCATGATTTTGCTCCTGGCATCGCAACAACACAGGCCACCACGGCCGGCTGAAAGTTTCATGGGCTGCGGCTCATACAGTATTATACCGAGACCACCGAAAGATAGATCTATTTTCGGTGGTCTTGATTATAAGCTGTACAAAAAACTCGATTGCGCCGAAGACACTTCGGCGCATTTTTTACTTGTTTTAATATAACCTCCAACTGTGTAAGGTTGAAGTGATGGCCTCGTTGTGGTGAAGGATTTACTCATTAGGCGTAAAGTCTCTTTAGATACTAGGTGCGTAAAAGTTCTCGTTGATTGATTATCTTTACAAGTAATTGTTGTCCTTTCTTAATTATCCCAATACTTATATTCCATATTCCTTTGTACTTTATACCATAAAAGCCTCTGCCTTCCACATTTTCATTTACTCTTCTGGGTTGTAAGTAAATGTGTGTAGACTTTATGATTGTTTTTCCAAATAGTAATTTAGCGTGTGAACTTAGTTTTTTGACAGTACATTTTAAGTCCATGTAAATACAGCAGAGGCCTGTGAACAAAGCCTGTTGATGTAACGTATCACAAAACATGTTTTAATCACTTTGATTAAGAACAGTGCTATTTTAGCAATGGTTATTTCATATTAATTAAGCTTTGCGTTCCTCTAGTATAGTGAGATCAGTAAGAAGAAAGTGGAAGTAGGTCATACAACAATGAAAAGCCAAAGGCTTATCATATTACATATGCTCTAGCGCAAACAATTTTACTGCAATTCAATCCAGGCAGTATTCAGTAACAGCAATGGGCACAGCTCCACTTAAATGGAAGAAATTATATATATATCGTGTCAGTATGTTCTTTATTAAAGTATTTTAAATCAATTTTAGCGTTAAGTTTAAGCGTTAAGTTTTTTTGCAATTTGTTTACGCGGTTAATTTTCGTCGCCTCCTCCTCCTCGGTAGTCCGGTTGTTTATTCTTGTTTTTAACCGATGTTTTTGTCTTTCATGGCTGGGGTAGGCGTGGTCCCACCCCACTTTCGGAGGGGTTTTCAGCAGCACCATCATGGTGGTTACTTAGTCTGTGTTCTGGGCCAACGCTAAAAGGGTCTTCCGGAGATATATACAGTATTGCTGCTGCTATCCTCTGGATATGATTATGAATCTTCCGACTTCTCTTTTTGGATTTTTGGAAGTGCATGGACCCTTCTGCCTCCCGCTCTTGCCACCCTTCCCAGTTATAAAGCCGAGGGGGCCACTCTGTGCCACGGCACGGTACCTAAACCTATTTATTGTGGATCATTTATGTTATTATATATATATATATATATATATATATATATATATATATATATATATATATATATATATATGTACATATGATTTTTGGATCACGGCTCTAAACTTTAATTGGGATCTCAACTCTGCTTGTGGAAAAACCTCGGGTCTTTGAGAAGGCCCTTACCTTCCCGCTACGCTTTGTTATAGTTCCCGAAGTTAAACTTCTGGACTCATTCCATTGAGGAGAATTAATAATTATCTGGCCAGTTTATGCGTTTAGGGTTTGGCATGTATTTGTTAGGCTATTCTCCCTTTTCATTTTATCTCCTTCTTTCTGGACCCCCTCCTTATTTAGTGTACGTGTGTTGTGTTCTATCATTAACAGTGTACGTGTATTTTCTTATTTAATTAATCATTTGTTTGGTGTATTTAAGAGGTTCAGGTGTCATTTCTGTGTGTCTTATTATGTATTATAATTAAGGATTTTTTCAGTGTTTATTTACCCCTTGGATTAATGTTGCACATTGTGTGAGTTCTTGGTACTATTCTACCCATTGTGGAATTAGTATTCGGGGATAGTGAATACTTTTTATTAATCTGAGCATTCGGGTATAGCGAATACACTTGAGATTGGATATTGTGTGGTGGTAAGAGTAGCCCGTCACACGTGTAATGGGAAAAACAAAGATGGCAGACCGAGAATACAATATCTGTCGGAAGTGTTTAATTTATATTTGTGTGTCATGCAGAAGCACTCATATGACGGAGGGAAAGAAAACGTTTTCATTATTGAAACTGTAAGCAATTATTGGACTCAGTTATTGAATTCTATATATAACAGGCCTGAAGAGTGAGTTTTTTCATTAAAGTTACATGGCCATATTATTGTACAACTAGGGATAAAATATGTTGAAGCGCAGTGGGTATACCTTGTACTCGTATAAACATAGATGGTATTAAATACAGTAAAGTTTAACGATAAACTTTGCATTCAGGTCGTATTTTAACGTATTTGATTATCAGTTTAACTTTCCATATATTAACGTAAGAACTGCTTTACACGTCTTAACGTTTGTAGTGTTGAAAAGACGAATGTGATCTTCACAAAAACATATTCCCAAGTTTACTTCTGTGTTCAAATCAGGAGTCCTAGATTCCATAAGTTCGGCCAGTTTTCCTCCATGTTCAGTTTATTGTTTACTAATAATCTTCCAGTATTCAAAGATGAGTCACCCATTCCCGTCGTGATTAGACTCCGCTTTTCACCCCTTCTCTCAGTTTTTTTCATTTTACCAACGGGCTTGGACTAAGACAATGGCATTGTTAAGCCCTGTCCACACTGGCGGGCACTGCCCGACGGGCAAACACTGTTCCCATAACCTGTTCCACTATACTGACCGCCTGAGTATGGAGCCAGAACGATGCGATTGTCTGGTAACACTGCTTCATGAGCGAGAGAAAATATAGAGCTGCAAGTGCCCGGTGGGCATGCCCGCTAGTGTGGACAGGCCCTTAGACGTCCGGCTGGCCTGCCCAACGAAATCGAATACTAAATCAAGCCCTCCTATTTCATCTCGGAGACTGTGTCCACTCTGAGCTGTAAAGAGCAGTCCGAAGCTAACAGATACACGTATGTGCTTAAATGTGTTTGAGCGACCTATTTCTCTTAAGTTTCTCTTACACGTCAGTGTGCTTTTAGTGATGCATCTCAACGAAAGGAAACTAATTGGTTCTAACTGAAGCTCTTTTGTATTCACAAATTAGGCAAAAGTGGATGTTTTTACGTTTTATGTGTGAGAATCTTCATTGCAGTGTCTTCATTAATAGACATTTAACGTAGCTGCACAACTCCAATATTTCTACAGTACTTATTTTGTCACTCATGAGTTATTTTTACGACTTTAAAAATGAAAATGCTTTGCTGTTATTGATGTTCATTAGACAGTCAAATACTTTTGTAATAATGTTAGCACTGAAATGCTCCTGCATGAGTAATAATGTAAAAAAGCACTTCAAAAATACATTCGATTTTGTCTTGCTAATGACACAAGGCAAAAGTGAAATTTAATATTCAGCAACAAAGGCATTTCCCATTAGTTCCCGATACTCTTTATGAAAGACTCATCTAATGCTTCTTGAACTTGGTGTGGCAAAGGCTCAATTTTTATTGTGAAGGCAAGCCTGAAGGGTCTTTGGATATGACACCTTTCAAGTGTACCGAAAAATTAAAACAGCTCTTCCCCAAAGAGTTACAAGCTGAATTTTAAAAAAAGCCATAAATGTAAAAAAATGCGGAAACTAATCTAAAATGTTAAAAATGATGAATAATATAAAAAGAATACCTTTGAAAACGAAAATAAAATTTATATTAATAATAAAAATATCGCACCTTGAAAATTGAATGCATTGTAAAAAAAATGAGAAAAGACTTACATCGCCTAAAGACTCATGTACGCAAATGCTGTGAGTTACTTAAAATGGAAACGGTAATACACAAAAATGTATGACGGATGATGTAAATTATTGAAAGAATAAGAGGAAACGAGTGCAGATTGCGTATAAAAACCGAAACTAATCTCATTCACGGTAAGAAATATATCTACATCCGACACAATAAATTACCCTTGAAGATTAAGTGCGCCTTGTATTAAAAAAATGGCCCCAATACGTCCAAAGAATTCATGTATAAAAAATGAAACCTACTGTATTCCACATTCCATCAACCGTGATTCCTCGGGAAGTTCGTTCAGCCTGAGCAGTGGACCGTTCCTGCCTCAGCGTGAAAGACGCACATTTTGACCATCATGGCCAGCTACATCCGCTTACATGTGCGATAACTGCACGAGTCCTGTGGGTTACTGACGGGAAAGTTAGACTTATCTCACACACTGTGCGTTACGTGGAGCCCCTACTTGCGTCTTATGCGTGAGGCAGTTGCCACTGGAGGCATTACTTAAGGTTCTTTGCAGCGTCCCTTCAACCCTTAGCTGTAACCCCTCTCATTTCTTTACCATACCTCAGTTCGTATTGTCTTTCTTCCGTCTTACTTTGCACCCCCTCCTAACAATTGTTTCAACATTATTTTCAGCGCGGAATGACCTCTTACGTCCCAGCGCTTGGCCTTTGGCCCAGATTTTATATTCCAATACCAATTCTAATTAGGGATTTGCTAGAATGAGCAAAACATGTATAGACGATGGATGTGAGGAGGAAGAAGTGATTGAGCCTTTAGTCAATAAATTTAAGAAAGAAAAAGAAGAAAATTTGTGGAATTCCTTGGGTGCACCCACTGAATGTACAGCGAGAACCATTAGGTCACACTTCTTGTAGTCTTCCAAACTTTCAAGTCACAAAACTGGTTTATTTTCTCAAGAGATATAAGCAGTTCGATATCATTTTCACGTTCCATTATGAAAGACTTTCTTCCAGTAAAAGCAGGGTGATTACAGTGCTACTGGACTGCCCTTATCTGCAGCAGGAAAACGCATAGTGTGAAGACGCGTATTGAACGCAGTGGCTAATACAATGCACACGCCTGCAGCAGCGCTCAAGCCCTAGCGTGAGGGGTACATACGAAGTATCAGTCGTGAGTCGACTGTTGTGTGGAGCAACGCTCAGCATCCAGATAGGATGACCTACTGCAGTGTGAAGGGCATTCGAGAAAATGTTGCCTTGGCCGCACTTAGTGTCTGTTCAGAACAGCTGTGCAACATGTATTGTCTAGAATTTTCTTCTAGCTAATGTGTTTCGCATCATCTCGAAACTTAGCGATAAATATTACTGAATTTGAGGTAGCTTGCTTGTAAATGGGTAGAGGGTCCAGTTTATATAGGACGGGCTTACATGTGGAAGTGTGCGTATATATGCCATATACAGCACTTACATGCGCTACCGGGCTCTTCGTTGGGAGAGCCGGTAGAGCTGTGGACTAGCACTCGCTAGGCCCGAGTTCGAGCCTCTAGCCGGCTGATGAAGAGTTAGAGGAATTTATTTCTGGTGATAGAAATTAATTTCTCGCTATAATGTGGTTCGGATTCCACAATAAGCTGTAGGTCCCGTTGCTAAGTAACCAGTTGGTTCTTAGCCACGTCAAATAAGTCTAATCCTTCGGGCCAGCCCTAGGAGAGTTGTTAATCAGCTCAGTGGTCTGGTAAAACTAAGGTATACCTAACGGGGGTCTAAGCGATGTCAGGCAGGGCAGCCGATCGAGACTACGGTCTACCCCAAAGCCAAATCAAAGTCCTTCAAAGAAGGCATCGTGGTTACCCCATACAAAAAAATGGGAAAAAGCATTAGAAAAAAAAAAAGTGTGCTTAGGTTATTATTATTGAAATAAAACGCAAACTTACGAAGGGATTCATTTATTTCCGGAGTTGGATTAGTGGGATTCAAATTCAGTCCACCTTTTATTTTACTCATTTATTTTTATTTTCATCTGTGTATTTATTAATTTATCAATTTATCTTTTTTCCAGTAATTAATCTCTTCAATTTGTATTTCCTATTATCTTCTGTAACGTCTTCCAGATGAACACCATATTCTTTACAAGACTGAATTCCAAGTCAATAGCCCTTGTAAGCTTGTTCCTTGTGAATAGGGGTTTTTTTTTTTAATAATAATAATAAATGCTTATGAATGAACACGTGTATAGTGATCTGCACTTGTGTATAAAAAAAACAAAAGAGGACTTGTCCCCTCTCTTCTGAATAGAGACAAGATTTCCTCTATTGATGCATGAGGAAGTAAAAGTGGGAGCTTCGAAACTATATAAGTGTCTTTACCCAACACGAGACGTTCAAACATTCAAAAAAAAAAAAAAAAAAATGGATATTCTTTTCATACGAGATCCAGTTCAGGGAGATAACGGAAAACTGGTTATTGAAATTCCCATCTACGTAAAGTTCCTTCAATTAACGTTGGTGATTTTTTTTATATACTAAATAATCCGAAAACGACCATTCTCGCACAATTATAAGGTCTCTACTGTCGTCTATAAAAATTATTACATTAAAGATAAGTTATGAACTGCATTAAAAATAGAGATTTTTCATCAAGGCACCAATATTAATACCAAAGTAAGCATAAAAACAAAGTAAATATTATCGCCCTTTTTCATTATCAATAAGTTCATTATTCATTACTTATTGTAACCACGTTTTAAAGTAGGTAGCATTGGGAAACTTCTGAGAAGAAAAGTGAAAAAGACAAACACAAAACACACACGCACACACACCCACACCCACATGCAAAGTAAGACACTTGTGTATACAAAACTTAAAACTGTAACCGAAGACTACAGTACTCTCAGCGACCCCATTTCCCTTTAGGCCTAACCGATATCCAGAGCCTGAATGAGGATTTAATGATGTACCTAAGGAGGCGGTTGAATAGGCCTCAGTGAGGAGAATATTTTCTCTCCCCTGGGGAGAATTCAATTGTTTCAACTTTGACGAACACGTTTCGGGCTAAGGGAGGAAGCCTCGTGCCTTCTTGTTTATTATGGAAATACGAAATTCGAAACACCCTGCTCGATGTTGTATTCATTTTATGTCGTCCATGTGTAGATTTTGGATTAGATAAATGAACTCACACATACACTCTCTCTCTCTCTCTCTCTCTCTCTCTCTCTCTCTCTCTCTCTCTCTCTCTCTCTCTCTCTATATATATATATATATATATATATATATATATATATATATATATATATATATATATATATATATATATATATATACATACTGTGTGTGTATATATATATATATATATATATATATATATATATATATATACATATACTGTATATATATGTTGTTGGTGTGTTTGTGTGTCTGTTTCTTTGTACATGAAGAAACAAACACACAAATACTTACATATATATATATATATATATATATATATATATATATATATATATATATATATATATATATATATATATATATATATAAATATATATATATATATATATATATATATATATATATATATATCTATATATATATATATATATATATATATATATATATATATATATATATATATATATACAGAGAGAGAGAGAGAAGTGTATTACAGAGAGAGAGAGAAAACCAGAGGAATATATATGTGTCTGTTTCACTGGAGCACCCAGATTGTGTATTACACCAGTTTATCAGGACACCCCCTTTTTGAAATTATATTGAACTTTGTTGTCAATAAGTGTTTAAAGCACAGCACTTTACTACAAACACCATCATTCATGGTTACAATGGGGGATGACGTATGAAGGTTTACGCAAAAATTCTAATTCATTACAGTAACTCGTTAATAAATAAAAGTTCAAGAAAATACCTGCATGTAGAGCGATTTAAAATTAACTGAAAATCGAACTGAAAACACAGAGTAACTGAACGAAGAAATTACTCTCGAGGAAACAAACGTCAAAAATTTTAATTCAATTAAATATCCGCATCGAGAAATTATTCAAATTGTAACTGACATATGTTTTCATAACGTTCAAACATTTATAAAAGATTATTAAAACTGTACCATTATAATATTACAAAATCAAAACTATATATTGCCCATAAGGCATTTTACAACGACGGCATAATGGTATCAAAGCGGAATATAATATCTGAGATCGTTTGTTTTGTCCTTGTGCAGAATTACGTTCAGTGCGGATGTCAACATTATCCGAAATTTTTCTTGCAGCTAAATGTCTCGAAGGGGTGATTTCTTCTTCCCAGCAAAGGTAATCATTATTAAAACTCTTGTCGACAGATTTCAAGCTTAGCTGTGTTTTACGAGCTTTATTTAAATAAGAAACTACATTCTTTGATGCACTAAATTTAGAGGCAAATGCAGGGTGCCAGCATCCGTATTCTTTCAAGTGTCACGACATCACAAGGTCAATACAGAAGTTCTTTGTTTCTATTTCTGTGAAATATTGGAATTGTATTCCTGCAGTGTTAAGCATGTAAGAACTATACACTTACAGAGAGTCTTAGTTCCTGCTTTTCTTAACCATAATTTTTCTAAGATATTTCTCAAGCGTAGATCATCTAAAAGTTTATTTATTTGCCTCTATTCTTTTGTAAGTTTCATTTCTGTATTACTATTCGTCTCTTCTCTATTTTTGTTTTCGCTGAAACAGTAAAACGGGATAAACAATCTATTTGTAAATTTCCTGAAAAAAAAAAGACCATTGGGCTTCCTTGCCGATGCGAGGACACAATCACATGCACATAAATTGCTCAATAAACGAATGCAAAAATTTTCAGGTTTGTAATTTGCACTTGATTATTAGATCATCAGCATTCGTACTGTCGCCTGAACCCCATCATTCGAAAGTTATGTGATGTGTAATAATTACTTGTGAAACCGAATGGCAAGTAACTTCACCTTGCAGTTTTAATATTCCAAGTACTTCAGATGAGATGCAGTACTTTGATTAAGGGATGGCATTGTGATAGGAGAATTACTACTGGATTCTATAGATATATTCAGGATTACACACACACACACACATATATACATATATATATATATGTGTATATATATATATATATATATATATATATATGTATATATATATGTATATTATGTATGTATGAAATATGTGTGTGTGATTTTTGCAGATACGTATGTATGTATGAAATCTGCCTTCTTAACTTTTTCACACTTTCTGATACGTCTGTAATTACAGAACTCCATTGCCTTCTTAACTTTTACACTTTCCGGATATATATATATATAGAATATATATAATTACTCCATATATATATATATATAGTATATATATATATATATATATATATATATATATATATATATATATATATATATATATATATATATATATATATTATAATTTCCCAAGAATCCCAGCCACCAATGCTTCATTTAATGCTTGAAATACAACAGTGCATTTTGGGCACTGCCTGACAAGAAAGGGCGAAATGAATATAGGCCCCTCCTCAATCTTAATCTTTTAATCGCCTTTCAACTTTCTCTTCTGGAACATATGACTGCGGGAGACTTTTGTTTACAGACACGACAGAGCCGAGAAGATTAAGAGGAGCAGACAGCTGGCCTGCACCTGGAACTCAGTCATAGGTGAAACCAAAGCCCATCTACCTGGAGGTACCCTCCTGCCCTTGACCAACGTTATATGAGGGACGGACCGAGGAAACAACGTGAGACACACTGTAGGACGCGAGGGAGAGACACATCGCTGGACGCTAGCAAGACGCATCTCCTTCAGAGAGCATGCCCTACCCCGTGGTCCTTATCTTGTAGGGACCCTCAGTATTTTTACCAGTGAAGCCCAGCCCTTCCTCCGCCGCCATTTCTCGCTGAAATCACCTCTTCTACAAGGTAAAGTGATCTGTTGCAAAAGTTCTTCCATGTCAGTCACACTGTTCTAATTCTCGAAATATTTCCATTTCTAAGTGCCAGTATTCCCATATCAACCTTGCCTTGTTAGGTCAGTGTTACATGAATGCCTGTGTTTAAATAATTACATAAAATCGTGTGTTTAAGGCTTCGTGGCACCCTCTGTGCTCGTCTTGTGTTATGTATATTTTATTGCATCCTTACTGGCTTTTAATTCGTGAACCTCTCTCCTCACAGAGGGTCTGATAGCCGTGGAAATCTCTCTCGACTGTGCCTTGTGTCAGCATCGTCACACCGACAGATATACTTTCAAGTTTCCCCAGTTATAATTAACCTCTCAGGCCTTGCATGCCTAATTAGTCCATTTCATCTGCTGATATTTCATTTTATGTAAAGACACGTAACTTTAAACTTACCTAACATGTTTACTTACAAATACCTTGTGAGTAGAGCCTCAGCTCAGATAAAATTCCCCATTTTGCCTTGTTTTTATGATTTCCTGGATCCACAGCAGTCAGATGTAATACAAAAATAGAGCTAAAGTAACGAAATCATTCATTTGAGTCTGTAACTGGCTCATGGTAAGCATTTCCCAGGGTCATATATATTCTATGTATAAATATATACATATATATATATATATATATATATATATATATATATATATATATATATATATATATATATATATATATATATATATGTATATATAATATATGTGTGTGTTTATATATATATATATATATATATATATATATATATATATATATATATATATATATATATATATATATATATATATATATATATATATATATATATATATATATACTGTATATGTGTGAGTATATAAATGCTATATATATATATATATATATATATATATATATATATATATATATATATATATATATATATATATATATATATATATATATATATATATATATATTTCTATGAATGTATAGGATACTTATTAATTCTTAGATTAACATAAGTCACTAGTTATAATTAAATTATTATAGAGTTTTAAATAGCTTATCTAATCCTTGTATGGCCAACCCTAGGAGAGTTGATATTAACTCAGTGGTCTGGTTAAACTAACGTAAAAAAAATTTCTAAAAAATACTTACTTGATTCTGGGCGGCAATGGATGAACGCAGGGAGTTCCTTTTATTTATTACACATCTGACTCAATATTGGACAATTTGTAGCCAAACAGGGGAAATATATGGCTTAGGGCCTTCTTCATGTGAGGGAAAAATTAAGTAAACTCAAGGGTTCTCTTAACTAATTATATTTACATAACAAACACAGATCAGAAGAGTGACGAATTACTGGGCAGGTAATAATAAGGGCCTGCTAAAATAATGAATCCTACACAAAATAAATATTCTAGGCCAACAATGTCTTAACAACAGGAAACATCGCAGTGGGGTAGATGGGGGGCTGCACATTGATAGAGCCGAGAGATTCCACATTCTAGGCCTATCTGCAAGATGCACGATGGTTACTTGCAATAATAATAAGACGCTCAAAGGGGACTGAGGAACTGCACAGATGGTGCCAAATAACTAGGTTCAACACTAATGCATAATTATGTTAACTGTGAATGCTCCAACACAACTTACTGAAGGTGATTGCACAATGGAAAATAAGTGAAAAGTCAGGCAGCGAAATAACAGGAATCATGACTGACTGAGAAACCTTATTGCAGTACATTACCTTCGTCAAGATGACGGCGTCCTCGTTTGGTAGGGCGCTGGCAATGGAGGAGTGAATTAAAATGTCACTACAAAAGTACACTGGTTCAAGCCTCGGGGTCGAGCATGTGGAAGGGTTAAGGGCCAGGCAAGGTTCAGGACATCTGTCCTGGGTGGTGTTCTGAGGGATTCTCTCTCTCGATTTCTGTTGCATCGTCTATAAATAACCTTCCGGGATTACAGATCACGTCTCTTGTAGACGGCGCAAAGGTCAATCTTCGTCACGTTTTCTGTAATGACCGCATGGCATCAGTTAACTCTCATGGAGGGTTCAGAATGAGACAGAGCACCAACTTTCTCTTTTGGCTCCTCCTTACCTTGCTTGACTGGCGCCGTCGAGAAGGCATCTGGAAAAGGTCTTAGGCAGTCAGTTGGACAGAGAAAAGGCTAGGCTTAACCATTTTTGGGAATGAAGGAGAGAGTTTATGAAGGGCGATTGGAAACCCACAGTTCTAGTAATTAAAACAATTGAAAGTAATTTTATTTTCTTTCATAACTATGTTATGGATATATATATATATATATATATATATATATATATATATATATATATATATATATATATATATATATATATATATATATATATATATAAAATATATATATCTTTAGTAGTGGGGTCTCACTTTTTGTGATGTTACTTTTTAGGTTTTAGCTTAATTAACGACGACTCCATCGTTCTATTAATTAACCTACGAGACGCATGTAATTGAATGTGTATAGTAAAAGTTTTGCAACCTGTATATGTTCTTTATAAATCTCTTGATATTTTTACTTTAATTGAAATTATCCCTCTCCTGATGAATGTATATGAAATATATCTACTGTATATATGCTCTGGAATTCCTACCACATCTGTATTATAGCATTTATTAACAGAATTCATACGAGGCCCTAAGCCTACGTCCAAGAACACAGGTGTGTTGCCTAACCTGCTTTGCATATCCTTTCTAATCAGTGCCACCAGGACTACTCAATTCTGTTGACTAGAATTATCCGCTTTCGTTCCTTCCCCATCCTCTTCACAGGAGAAATTTTATGCTTCACATTTTTAAAAGGGGGAATAATGTATAGTTGAAAATTAAATTCTGAGTTTTCCATCATCACTGGAACTTCATTGTTAGTTTACAATTTGTGCTAAAGCAAGGGTTAACGACTAATCAGATTTGAGAGAAGATCTTTTAGTTCAGTTTCTAGTAAACGATGTAATTTTAACCAGGCATAAAGAGAACAAACTTCTAGCCCTCATAAATTGCCTGTATAAACAGGGTATCGGCAAACTAGCAATCTTTACTTGTGGAAACGTGTTTGCCTGTTCAATACCTAAAGGGTATTCGTTCCACAGTGTTAAAGATTCATTGTTTCACCAACAGGTGGGCGTAAAAATTGTGGCAGCAAATAAAATGGAAGGCTGCTTCAGTCTATGCACTTTTTGATATGTATTTGTCATTTTGTCTTTAGAGGAAATTTAATGAATACTTGATAAGTTCAGCCTAAATTTTGGTACTTTGGCCACAGTGCTAAAAATTCAATGTACTTTTTGAAAAGCCCTTGAAATTGGCTACAGAAGAAAATTCGATGTTCCAGTGAGTTTGTTAATGAAGACTTTATACCCCATGAGCGCATTTTTTTAATGAACAGAAACCATTAGTAGTCGGAACCCACACAAAATCTTTCAGGGTAAGAAAGGGTAGACGTCTGTGCAGAAGTAATTAATAGATTTTGTTACCAAAATTTACGGTAATGGTGAGAAGGGTTTCAGTTTCTTAAGACAGGAACATAATTATAAGATAATGCTTAACAATCCACCAGCTGCAAAAGGCCCTTTCCCCAAAAGATTACGTGCCCGGATCTTAAAAAAATCTCATCTATTTTTGCCAGTCACGTGATCCGCCTTTAAATAAAAATTTTCTTAAAAATCCACTGCTGAGTAATAAGATATAAAGAAGTAAATAATAACGAAATAAACAAAATTAAAAAACACATTATAACAGCAGTCTGTAAAATTGCTAATCACTGTTTGAAGAGCTCAGAAAATATTGGAAATTTTATCACCTCGGACAAATGTCGATAGACTCATGTCCATGAAGAATCCAAATGAAAGAAACTCCACGGGAAAACCCAATAGAAATTGAATATTTGTGATTTCTTTGCCTCTTATACGTCCTGAGTGTACACAAAAGAATGTTTTTAGATTCGTGTCTTCCATTTTACGTGATCTTTCAAGGGAAGCTTTTGTTATGTCGCGGTCAGGGAGAAATTCCTGGCCGTGGACCAGACATGACATACTCAGGCTGGGTTATAAGTTTTATAAGTTGACTTATACCATATATATATATATATATATATATATATATATATATATATATATATATATATATATATATATATTGTCACGAAGTGATTAATACCAAAAGTTACCTCACATCGACCAAATACTTGAAACCTCATAACAAAGAGTTACTGAATCTCTAAAAGTATAATGATCCCATAAACTTACTTATCACTTGAGAAAATCAATGTATCTTTATCAAGTTATGGATGAGGCAACAATTATTAAGTTATATCCAGACTAGTGGAATATGGGTATCACTTCACCAAACACTGTAACTGTGTCTCTGGTTCTATTTTACCTAGATAAGTCTCAGGTGAACAAAGAGATACATCACTTACCTTGTACACATTCATTAATGTCTCTAATTACTGGTGGTCAAAATGAAACACTATGTTTTAAAAACTTTAAACAAACAGGTTTATTTCTAAGTTCAAAAGTTATATGTAAAGTTCACAATCAAAAAGATTTACCATTAACTGACAACAGTGTAAGATTTAAGTATTTCTTAATCAAGTTTAATTCACAAAACTCTAATTTATTAAGAAAGCAATTTGGTTAAGGTAAGAATCAAACTATTAACTACCACTCAAGTACCAAGTATACTGTATACCTGACTAACCAATGCAAACAATCGCCAAAATATTACTGACTGGAACCCACACAAACATTCTCCAAAATCTCAACAACAGGTGGGCACTAACAAAATGCTAAGAAATCACCAGCAAATACAGTAATAATAAAATTATAAGAATGTGATAGTACAGACATATAAGAATGCGATATGCAAAAATGGAAATATACCAACCACCAAAAATGTGCCTAAAGACTACATCAATCTTTAGAAAACACTGTTAAGGCACTAAGACTTATTCAAAATAATAATTCTCTTTTACCAAGAATATCACTTTAAGTCTTACTATTACAAAACTCAGTAATCACCACATTACCTTTTGTAATTATTACACCATTATACCTCTCCACAACACTTGCACAAAACAATATTCCTGATCACCTTCTACAAAATTAAAATTCCTGGGGTGATTTTAACAGACTTTACAAACAGTGAGTTTGTTTTTCTTATATATATATATATATATAATTTTAATAGATATATATATATATAATATATATATATATATATATATATATTATATATATATATATATATATATATATATATATATATATATATATATATATATATATATATATATATAATGGTTATTGAGGGAGAGAGAGAGATGCTTCTCTTAGGGACCCCTCTAGCAGACTGAGTGTCTTTGGAACAGCACTGTACTTATAACTCTCCAACAGGCCCTTCCAGAACACATGATACATAGAGTATGTATACATTCACACAAGTATACATACATTCATACATACATACAAGTATACACGTGTATGAATGCGCACACGGCTGAGTTTCGAGCGCTTAATCTCTTATCTACATGATGGACATTTGCTGTTCTGGGTTAAGCAGAAAAAGATATTTTAAACCAAATTCTTGGGAGACTTGCACAGCTGAGCAAACAATGGGAAGCGCTTTTAGACCGAAAATTGGCTGGTTGACAGCTCGTCAACTACAATTATCTTACTATTCCTCATTCTCCCTTTCTCAGATTACGAAAAAGAATAAGCACAGACACAGTTAATGACTATAGGTTAAGCATATATGATAAACATATAATAGACAACTGGCCACTAGCTGTCAACTCATCACGATAACATAAGAGGGTTCTTTTTCTTTAGTGCTAGTTACTAGACACCTGTGTCAATATGGGAGCAAGCTCTTACCCTCTCTCTCCGCAAACAGGATGTGGCGACACAATTGCAATAAATGACAAATCTGCAAGCAAAACATCAAAATTTTCACAGAGACATGTAAACACCTATAAAATGGTTATATATATTATAACACCTTATAATATATATATATATATATATATATATATATATATATATATATATATATATATATATATATATATATATATATATATATATATATTAGAGCCTCTCCCTCTACAGCATAAACTAAAATTGATATGGACAAAACAAAAGTAATTCAGAACAGGTATTTATTTAAGTTTCTCTTTGAGTATTTAATATTTTCTGTGGCCTCCATCTGCCTGTACCACAGCCTGCATTCTTGAGGGGTATGATTTCAGCAAATCGCAAAAAAGCTGAGACTCAAACTCCATTTCCATGAGCACTTCGGTCACCTCTCTTCACAGGTCGTCGAGGCTTGGTATACCATCATAGTTCACTGTGCACTCTTCAACATGATCCTTTAAGATACTACCAATGTTTTCACACACATTAAGGTCAGGGGAGCTACCTGGAAATTCACTTGTCGAGAAGAAGTCAATACCACTGTTTCGAAGCAGCTCCTGTGTCTGAAGAGCCTTGAAACATGGTGCCTTATCATGCAAAAATGTGACTTCTACAACAGATAACACATTTTCAGGATCTTTGAGGAAAGGAAATACTCCACCAGTAAGCACAGTTTCTTTGAAGTATTCGCCATTCCATGACTGTCCTTTTTCTTTGGTGATCCACATTAACCGTTTGGCTGTGAAACAGAAAAATTCCCAAACATTCGGGAAATTTCACAACTTGGCGATAGCGCACGTCATTGCTGATATCATCCAACTTTGCAGCCCAAATGATGTCATTTTTATGATTTGGCTTCCTGACTGTGTAAATGAAGAATTCATCTAATGCGGCAACATGGAAAAAGTCAGCTTCATCCCAGTCTTTAAGAAATGAACCACAAAACCATGCACGGTCCTCTCTCTGTTGCTGAGTGATGTTGGGCTTGCTGATAACATGAAATGGCTTGATACCAGATTTTTTTCAACTCATGATATACAGCACTATAACTTCTCTTTGTTCCCTTTTTGTTTCTAGTTCAAGAGCCAATTTACATAAAGACTTTCTTGGTCTACCCACTGCCTCAGCTATGATGTCTTTTGACTCTTGAGAAAGGACTTCAGGCCTTCCAAGATTCTCCTTTCATGATGACAGTCATATGGATTTTTGTTCCAGTTTCTTTTAACAGAGGATTCATCTCTTTTAATGTAGTTAGTTACCCAGGAATGTGAAATGAAGGATGCCAGCATCCCTGGCCTCACTGAAGGTTATAGCCCGGATTCGGTCTATCCATATGATTTCCTCAGAGTTGTTAGCCATGGCTGTATCTAACTCCATCACTCAGTCTGAAAATATAAGAAATGTAAAATGAAAAATAGCTTAATAGAAACTTAAAATAATGTACTTGGAGATAGGCTATAGCAGGAAACTTCATAGCTTTCCATTTGTTCTGTGAGGGGTTGCTCTAATTTCAAAACATCCAGTATATATATATATATATATATATATATATATATATATATATATATATATATATATATATATATACTGCATATATATATGGAAATACTGTTGCTCATAGATATGTGGCTTTATTTTATACTTACAATATTAATCTACAAATATAGTATAATATCTAGTTCACTATACCCTAAAGATAACTAACACCCCAAGGGAGTTAAGATTTATAAGTGCTTCTGCATCGGTCACGATTCGAACCTTGATCATGTTTAGAAACAATGATACATCGTGACTTTGACCATGGCTATTATCACTTATAGTTGCACAAAGGTGCAGGTTATTCCCAGGTATAGTGAACTGGATATTAAAATTTGTGATTTGTAACTTGATTTGTGGCTATTAGTATTTATAATATATATATATATATATATATATATATATATATATATATATATATATATATATATATATATATATATATATATATATAATGAATATAAAATTAATTCTAACATTAGAGCTGGGAAGAGTAGATGCCTCTCACAAGAGACAAGGGAACAGGAAGTAGCTGTATTGTTTTGAACAGAACCCAGCCATCAAGGGGGGTAAGAATTTTAGTTCAGAGGGATATAAGAAGGGATAGGTTTTGCTAGGACAAACCTTAGAGAGACTGTACCTTAAGCTTACTTTTCTGGGACCTTTGTACTGGCGAGTCTTTTGTCCCTTTCAGGTCAGACCCTGGGCAAGAGGAATTAGAAACAGCCGTGACCCAAGACAACCCACATCTACAGACTCTGCTGAGGTTTCGTCGAGGCAAGACACATCTCGGCCGGTCCGCTAAAACACCTTTGTCTCTCTTTCCCTCTCCGAACACAGGGGAGAAAATTGTTACTTCAAACGGACCAAGGAAACTAATACATCTGATCACTGTATTGTCTCCCCCAGAGGTAAGTCTGATTGTGACAAATCACTCCCAGTTCTCTTTCCCTTCAAATGCTTCTCTCATTTCTTTCGTGTTTCAAATTTTCCTCTCTTAAAGTCACTGACTAAGAAAATCCCTAGTGAAACTATCCCATTTATGAAGTTAACTATCAAGTACAATTATTATTGTCTAGTGAAGTCACATAATTTATCCTCCATGGTGTTAAACGTCTTATTTTTGAACTAAGAATCATCCCTTGTGATTAGTGATGACAAGTGAGAGTTTCTGTAATACAAGATTGTTATCTGGATACATACTTTTCCAGAATTACGTTCGCCTTGTGCCTGTCCAACATCCTCTTTCAGGAGAAGAATCTGCATCCTTAGTATTAAGAAGCCTTAATTAAAACTTGCAGTAAATTCCTGATACAGCATCTGAGACGCAGAGTAACCTGTTGCTTTCATTTGATGTAGCATTGAAATTTGTCCGAAATCAGATTCATATTCCGAGGTGCTGTTAACTCCTGTAAAAATCCATTTCATTTTTAGTTTATTTACTTCTGCTGAACCTAGTGTTCCAGTAAGTTTGCTGAATTCATTTCCTGTGGTTATGGATAAAGCTCTATTCTTTGTTAACAAGTGTTAACTGGCGACCTGATCCATTCACTGTCTGTCCTTTAGAGTTAAATATTGCCTTAATTGACAGAATTATGTGGGTCTTAGGTAAAGCAAGGCAATATAAATCAAAGTAAAGAATAATTAAATTCATTAGCCAAAGGACCCACGTAACCATGGCGTTACCTTGTCACGATCTCTGTAGTTAATTAATTAGCTTATGCTAGCCATCCCACAGAGATATAAAGAACTTGGAAAATTAAATACGAGTTAATTCATAGATAAAAGTAAGATCATATTAATTTCATGTGATATTCTCCCAAAAAAAGATGGATGTAGGCCAAGGTAAGTAAAATTAACCTCATTTTCATATGAAGAAGATAGAGTAGGTAGGAAAATGTGCAGTAAATGAACGCATTTACAATTTACGAATAGGAGAAAAAAAAAAAAAGATACCGAGCCAGACCAGCATTCCAGTCAAGGTTGCAGTAAGTTACCGAGTCAAGATTTAACATTTTGCTGTTCACCGGCTGATTATTAATGCATGATATTAAATTTTTTAACTAATTAGCTATTGCATGACAGTTTTGGGAGGGCGTGTGCCTAGCACTTCTCTTGTAAGGTAGAATGGACAGTTTACAAGTCCATGGGATATTTCTTACAGAGCAGCAACCTTGTCAGTCCTAGAGAGAAGGCCACCAAATGAGGGTCACAAAGAAAATTACTTTCACTTTTGTGAAATCATATTAAATTTCTTTTCCATTAATATAAATAACTGTATCAGTGTTTAATTTCATAATTTGCCTTTTACATTAAAGTAAATCAGGCCAATAAGAACATCACGTGTCCATTCCTTTGTATCGTGAAGGGCACCGCAGTGAGCATGGCAGCCAGGGGTAGGAATTAATTATGGTGCCAAGAAAGAAAAAAAGAGAAAATCATAACAAATTTGTTTTCTGTCTTTGTAACATACAATAACTCACGTTTGTGGTATTTTAAGTTAAAACTGGCATTCCCACGTAAGTTTCATTCGTTTTGTAAGAGGAATTCGAGTGATTTTGTTCTTTTGCACTGTAATAACATAGTGAAGAAAGGCAGGAGATTTGTATTCCTCCGCTAGTCAGCGTCCCCACACAACTTGCTCCCAGTAGAGCCGTTGTTTTGAGCCATCAGCTGTGTGTGGTCACGTGATTCGTCCGCCATCTTAAATCGGGTTGCCTGCGACACGTAGCCGCCATCTTAAATTGTTGGTGTTGGTAAACAAGAGGGTTGTTGTGAACTCCCTTGTGTGACGTCACGAGGAGACGTCTCAGGCCGAAGTCTTCCAGTCATATGCAGTAACAAACTACTTTGAACAGCGTACTACCGTACTCACAAATCTACATAATAATTACTTCAATTTAAGGGGAAACCTAGGTACATATACAGTCATTTTATAGGTGTTAAAAAAAAGTTAGCCAATTAGTCGGGGATAGAAAAAGCTAGGAATTATAAAGGAAGTTCCTACACAAATATACATCTTAGCAGGGAAATAAAAAGGAAACTCAAGATAATTTAACAATATTTACCAGTATAAGAATTGAGGAATATTACTAAGAAAACTACTAAGAGCATGGTGTAATAAGGCAGGCTAATATTGGCAGACAACGCATTACCTAACAGCCAAATTCATCAGAGTACTCAACATAAGAAAACCTGCTAGTATCCAGTTAAATTTTCCTTCTTTTTCTCTCATTTTCTCATGCAGTGCAAACTTTGCTTACGCACTTGTGTGTTAGTAATTACTTCATTTTCTTTTCTTTTTTCCACTTTCTTAAGCGTTTAAGTAACTAAGTGTACGTACACCATCCTCAAGGAAGGAACAGGCTGACATAGAAAAAAAACACACCTCTGTCCCACAAATAGTTGAGGATAAGTTAAGAATTAACCACAGTGACTGAAAACTGTCCACCACGAGTGGGGTCTATTTATCCAGACTTAAGCATTGAAGCCTTCCTCACTCTGCATGAAAGGAAAGAGCAGCTAGTACTAGGAACTAGTCACCCAAGAGTGCCAGAGCAACCAAAATTGATTCTTCTTTTCCATAGTGTCACTAACCTGAGGCACTGTGATAACCCACTGAAGCACTATCCTTTTCCTCTTACCTTTCCTTTTTCTCCTACTTATTAATTATGCTCTGCTTTGGCAGAGTGCATTCCCCTAGGTACAGTTAGTTGTACTCCAAGAGAGTTGATTCCTAGGAACACACCGGCACCAGAGTGCCACTAGAGACAAAAAAGTCCTGTGTGACTAAGTTACACCTGTACCTCGAGGTACAGAGTGCCATAAGTGTGACCTTTGCATGGCACACTCAGCTATAGTGCCACCTTATTGAAGAGGTGCCACACCACTGAAGTGTCACCCAAATCTGAGGGACACTTCCTCATTCATAAGCCCTTCCAGTCATCCAAGGTAGATGTCCTTACCCTCCCAGAACCATGTCGATGGAACACCGCCTAGCCGTCCTGAACATGGGCAAGGAACTGGGTTATGAAGGAGCAGAACTAGCCGATTGGGTCAAGGAACAGCTGGATAACTTAGCCAAGCGAGAGAGGGAAGAAAAAGAGGAACAGAGGAAGTGTGAAGAGGCAAAGAGGAAGAGTGCTGAAGAACAGAGGAAGTGTGACGAAGGACAAAGGCGGCTGGAAGATGCAAGAGAAGAGAAGCCAGCATGACTTAGCCCTCAAGGAAAGCGAGCTAGCTCTCAAGGAGAGGGAGCTCGAGCTGGAAAAGGCAAAAAGGGAAAATGCTGAAGCTATGGCTACTCAACAAGCCTCCAAGCACACGCCTGCTGCACCAAATGCTTCAATATCAAGCATTAATTCCCCAGTCCCCAAGTGGACTGAGGAAGAGCCAGAAGCATGGTTGGAGGAAATAGTCTCTCTTTGAAAACTACAACACCACTGAGACAGAGAGGGCCTTAGTGCTTGCCAAGCACATGGAAGGTAAAGCTAAGGCAGCCCAATGCTCACTGGAGAGGAGTCAAAGAGGCAACATGGCTGAAGTTTGTAGGGTCATAACCAAAGCCTACGAAGCGACCCCGGAGAAATGGAGACAGCAGTTCTGAGGTCTTGCAAGGAAGTTGGCTGGTTGTGGACGAATGGGCCTGTCACAAGACCCAGTCTGGTACGCGCTGGTTCGACTCCCTGTCGTGCACTGCATTCAAGGATCTATTTAATCGGACCATGCTAGAGGACTTTTCCCAGTGTGTCCCTGGGCCCCTTGCTATGTATCTCAATGTCAAGCCCCCTCAGTAGGTTCCTTCACGTGGTGAGGGGGTAAAGGGGCCCTGGTTTTCTTCTTCGTTCTTACGAAGAATAGAACCAGGCCTGACGGATCACCTACAAACCTTTCGATTTAAATGGCGTGGATATTTTCACTTTCGTACAAATTTCTTGGACCTGGTAAATGGGAAAAGGTATCATAGCTGGGATTGGGTTTATATCCGAAGCTAAATAGTGAGAACCGTGGCAGGACCATCAACTGCCCGATAATGTTCGGACCTGAGTTTTCAGGCGGAACTATTCTACGGGACTGGACCCACGGATTCAGGGGGTCTAGTTCTGGGAATAGGACTCTCGCATTCTGTCGGTTTGCCCATAATGTGATTAAGGTGGGGATGATTGTATTCTAGTAATGCTCTCAGTCCTATCAAGCAGGTTGTCTTACACTTGAGCCACTCTAATCATGTTGTGCCATCCCCTTTGGGGTAGGGTAGGGATCGGACATTTGGGAGTCGGTTCTCACTTGTGCCATTAGTGGAGGAATGAACTCCATGAAAGGCTGATGATATCTTTTTAAGGTTTTCAGGTTTACTTTTTTTTTTTTTTTTTTCCTCAAATCTTTATGGTAAGTGAAATTAAAGATTCGAGTACCCCTGGGCCCATTGATGGTAGTGACTTGGCACAGATGACGACCACTGGAACCTCCTGTAACAACCTTTCTTTGGAAAAAACAAACAAGAATGCAAATGTAATCACACTGGAACCCTATACTCCAGTACTCATTAAATCAAAAAAAAGTAAATATCGTCTTGACCCAACCTTGACTCACTTCGACTCTCTCTTTGGGAGTGGAAGTTTGGTCAAGGTTTCTGATCATGGAAACAGAACAGCAAATCTCAGCCCTAAAGTTAGAAAACTTCTTATTAAAAGACACTCAACGACAGAAATGTCGTTTAGACAAATAAAAAAAAGACGTGGCTTATAGAAGCCACCACAAAAAACTCAGTCTGAGGGCTATCTATCAATAAAAAGTGTTGACAATATAAATGTAAAAAGTAAAAAAGCATGACACTATGAATAGCATTCAGGGTACTATTGTACTTCCTGGAAAATAATGACGAACCAGTTGACAAAATATACTGTTGGACTCTCTTAAAATGAGATATACCAAAATCCAAGACTGTGAGGTATATACAATACCAAGTAAACAAAATAAACAGGCTTAAAATTGCAAAAATAAAATTTGAGGCCAAGAGTTACCTCAAAAATAAAAATTTTAGGCCAAAATAGAGAACTGAGGCCTTATGTTCCCAAACCGCTACAATGTCAAAATTGTAGTAAGTATGGACACACAAAGAAAAACTGTAGTAATGAACCTGTATGCTTATTGTGGATCTGAAGAACATGCCACACAATGGAAATTTTAGTGAACCAAAATGTGTAAACTGTGGACAGGATCATCATGCAAGATCCAAAGAGTGTGTGTACTACATATACAATACAGAACTGAAAATGTTACAGAACGAACAGGGATGTCTATCAGAGAGGCTAAATTGAATTAAAAGTGAGAGGAATGCAAGATCCATCTAAGAAACATTCATATTCCTCAATAACAAGAGCAAAAAATGAAACAAAAATGCAAACAGATAGAAATAACAGAGCACAGAAAAGTAAGTCTCAGAAAGAAATTAATAATTTAGAAATAAAAAATAAAATAGAGAATAAAGAAACAGGTACAAAATGAGATGGATAATATTTTATCCAATTCATTTGAAATATTAATGCAAATAGACACACAGGAAGATGCTGCTACTAAAATAACAGAAGAGGGTAGAGATAGACTGGAAATTAAAGATAAAAAGGCCTTTGGAAAGAACACCACCCAAAACAAAAGAAACCAACTATTATTAGAGAAACATCAGTTAAACCAAAAGATAAAGGAGATGAAAAAGAGCAGAAACAAAAACAAACTAAGAATATATTTATCTCCTAAAATAATAATGAAGGCAAATGTCAAAAGACTGAAGAAGTGAAGAGAATCATACCATAGATGATAATGATTATGTCCAGGGAGAAGAGATTACTCCTTCTCCAGTAATTGGTACAAGAGCAAATGAAAGAAAGAAATACACATGATAATACTTGTGGATGTAATGATTGTTTCATTGAATTACGCAATAACAACAAAAGCATAACAAAAGATGCTTTAACAAACATTATAAGAAATTTTATGAAATATAGAAAAGAAAACACAGATTTGAGTAACCATGAAAAGGGTGCATGTGCATTGAGCACTTAGTCTATTATAAAGAAAAACAGATGAATGTCGTAAGAGTAAATTATTAGAAAAATTCCAAATTGATAATACAAAAAAAGGAAAGTAAAACCCGACCGCTATAAAAAAAATATTTTCAATAGTTATATTATACAATGGAATGTAAATGGTCTCCAGACCAGATTACACCTAGGAGAAATACAACGGTTATTAAAAGAATATGAACCAATGATATTATGTTTGCAACATGTTAACAAAACAATATTAACAATAGGTAAATATACCTTAGCATCTTCATCTAGAGAGGAAGAAGGGAATTTAGGTACTGCTATATATGTACATAACAAAGTATGTTATGACAAAGTACCTGTAAACTTTACTGATCTGCAAACGTCAAGTATTAGAATACGAATAAAAAACGATAATTATGTAATTCATAATTTGTACAATCAACCAAATAAAAATTATGACATTGACAAAATCAAAGAATTACTTAATAATACTAAGGAACCAACGTTAATAGTAGGTGATTTTAATGCCCACAACCCAATGTGGGACTGTAATTGTACAGAATCAAATAGAGCAGGAAATAAAATAGAGGAATTCATAGATTCATATGACATGTGCTGTATAAATGATGACGAAATCAGCACATATTTTTCTAAAACACATGGAACATATTCCTCAATTGACCTAACTCTATGTACAACAAACATAGTAGACAGATTGGACTGGAATACGGTAGATGACTTGTATACAAGTGATCATTTCCCATATTAATTTCTTTATTACAAAATAACCCCACCAAACATGCCCTCGATATAACATTTATAAAGCAGATTGGGAACAATATGAATTCCACACCAGGAATATCCACCATTTGAATATTTGAAAGACCATAATGAAACTAATAAATTTCTTGTTGATTTCATTACAAATGCTGCTGATAAAGCAATACCAAAATCCAAATCTCATCCAACAAAACACAAAGTCCCATGGTGGTCTGAAAACTAACAGAATTGATAAAAATAAAACACCAAATTGAAGACGACTAAATAATTTGAATAGAAAATTCAGTAAATTAAACAAAACGTTACCGATATTAGAAGGAACGTTACAAAAACTGACTATATTATTATTAGAAATTGATACATTAAAACCTCTTTATAATAAAATATCTGCAAAGTTTAAAAGAGAAGTAATACAAGGAAGAATCATTTCATGGAAAAAATATGTATCAGATCTCTCTAAAAATACTCCCATACAAAAAATATGGGAAAAATTCAGGAAAATAAATGGTACCCATGTTAAACCACCTAGGCACGCCATAATAAAAGATGGGAAAAGAATACTTGATGATAAAGAAATTAGTAATGTAATAGGTGAAAAGTTAACAAAAGTAAGTAGCAACAAAAATTTAGATGAACATTTCCGCACAAAGAAAAATAATATAGAATTAATAACAATAAATTTTGAAACAGTAGAAGATATATATTATAATAGATTATTTAATATGGAAGAGCTAGAATTTGCTGTGTTGAACAGCAATAAATCTGCCCCTGGAGGTGACAATATATGTTTTGAAATGATATGCCATTTAACACCTTTGGCAAAGACATACTTGTTAGAGTTTTATAACCACTTATGGCTTAGAAATTTATTTCCTGATGAATGGCGTAAAGCTATAATTATTCCAATCCCCAAACCAGGAAAAGATCCCAGTAATGTAAACAATTACAGACCAATTTCTTTAACAAGTTGTTTGTGCAAATTACTAGAGAAAATGGTAAATGCTCGACTAACATGGCACATTCGAGAAAATAAAATTTTAACTCCCACTCAGTTCGGGTCACAGTGTAACAGATCTACATTAGATTCTCTCTGTAACTTAGAAGACCATATACGCAGAGGTTTTGAATGAAAACAAATTACTGTAGCTGTCTTTTTTGACATTGAAAAAGCATACGATACTACATGGAGGTATGCTATATCAAAAACTTTACAAAACAATAACATCTGTGGACATTTACCTAGGTTTATACAAAACTTTTGACAAATCGCAGTTTTCAGGTGAGAATTGATGATGTTCTGTCTAGAACATTTCCTCTGAAAATGGTGTTCCACAGGGAAGCGTCCTTAGTGGCACACTGTTTACTTTAGCAATTAATGATATCAGTAAAATCTACCTATTGGTATTAAAAGTAACCTGTATATGGATGATTTTGCCATATATTATTCAGCATCTCGAATAAAACATGCAGAACGAATCATTAACAAAAGCATAATAAAAATAGATGAATGGGCTTTATCTGTAGGCTTTAAATTTTCCATAGATAAAACCCAAGCAATCATGTTTTATAAAAACAAAAATGGAAAAAAGGAGAAGAAATAGACTTGAAAATCAGAAATCATAGTATACCAATTGTCCAAACAGCAAAATTTTTAGGATTAGTATTTGATACTCATGAACTGGAAAGCCCACATAACATACATGAAATCAAAATGTAAAAAGAGCATTAAACCTAATTAAAAACTGTCGAACACTACTTGGGGAGCCGATAGACATACCCTTACTTTATTGTATAAAGCAACAGTGCTGTCTATCGTTGATTATGGATGTGAAATATATGGCTCGGCATCAGACGCAGTGCTGAAAACGGTAGACCCAGTTCATAATGAGGGCCTTAGAATATGTTCAGGAGCTTTTCGATCATCACCAACATCTTCTTTACAAGTTGAATGTGGTGAACTACCTCTGTCTCTCCATAGAGAGCTAGTAACAATGAAGAGTGCTCTGAGAATTCAGACAAATGATTCTCCAACCAAAAAATTATTTGGATTAAGAGATGTGTTTATAAACAATCATCCACCTTCCTTCCCAAATAGAGCTAAAAGATTGTTTGAGTCGCTAAATATACATATACAATTACCTGTAATATTAAAATTGCCTCCTCCTTGGACAATGAATAAAATGAGAATTTGTACACGCTTGAAATATTTATCAAAAAATCATTCATATACTCCAGAATACCATAGACAACATGCAGTAGAGCATATAATCCGAAAAGGTCCACATTACGCAATATACACTGACGGATCTAAATCACAGTACGGAGTGGGATGTGCTGTGGTGTCCCAAAGCAGAACGTATCAGTTCTCTCTCCCAGACAAAGCCTCTGTATTTACAGCTGAGTTATGTGCAATAGTATCAGCCATAAAAAAAAATTAGAGAAGTCTCATATAATAATTTTGTAATTTATAGCGACTCCAGAAGTGCTATAGAAGCTATTCAAAGCTATAATCAAAAAAATATTGTACAACATATAAAATCTCACTCCATAAATTGTATAATAATGGAAAAATATTGAAATATGTTGGATCCCCTGCCCATGTAGGGATTAAGGGAAACGAAGAGGCTGATAAAGCAGCTAAAGAAGCGGTCCACATGACAAGAACAAATGTAGACATCCCTATCAATGACTATAGAAGATATATAAAAACAGTCATTGTAAAAAATGGCAAAATATATGAACGAAGAACCTGAAAATAATAAATTAAAACAGATAAAATCCAGTGTTGGAAAATGGAGTTCGTCATATCAGAGAGAGAGACAAGCACAAGTAATTCTGACACGTCTTCCGAATAGGCCATACTCGTTTGACACATGGACACTTAATGAACAGTCCATGTGGCCTCTTCCCAAATGCCCAGATTGCAATGTGCTGATAACAGTTAAGCATATACTGTGTGAATGTCCAAAATATAACGTGCAGCGATTATCAAATTTTGGAAATAGACCAATAAAAGAAATTTTATCAGAATCTTCAACATTCTCAATAGCACCCATTTTAATGTTTATGAGAAGCTGCAAATTAATTGGAAAAATATAAAAAAAAATCAATCAGTATAATGAATTTTAAAACAAGTAAATTTCATGATTTTACTTAATTTATTTTGAATTTTAATATACCTCTTTAGTGAGTATGTATGGAAGCATGAGTTTAAATGTATTTATTGTGTGATTGTGTTCCAGTATGAAAGTGTATGCCTTTTTACAGCTTTAATTTCATTTTCATTTTCATTTATCATCATTGACAAGTGACCTATTAGGTCCCAGTGCTAGGCTTCTAGCCTAGACTTGTCATTCCATCCTGATCCTTCGGGCCAGCCCTATGAGAGCTGATGGTCAGCTCAGTGGTCTGGTTAAACTATTTTAATAATAATCAATGCTTTCAGGAGGGCCCACGGCAGTTATGGGAAGCTGCTCACCATATGGCCATTTCCTGGGAAATCAACCCGTCCCCAGCACCTCAACAGTAAAAGTAGCCTGGGTTCCTCTCCAGAAATCACTCGTCCTGGGGAAGATCAGTGAGGTGGGATCAGTCTCTAGGAGCTGAGGCACACGGAATCTGATTGCCACTACAAGGCGGTCGCAAGAGTTGCTTAGTCATGCCAATAAACCAGAACTCCTCCATCACTTCCAACTAGAACATCTCCAGATTGCAGTTGAAGGGGGTCAACTGAGTGCCCCCAAAGGGCCACTTTGTTGATAAATGGTGCTGCCAGCCAATAGTGCTGGCGCCTGGTCCCAAAGATGCCCCAGCCTCCTTCGTCACCTTATATCGTCCTCACCTAAGCTTCCTCCGTCAGATACCTCAGCCTGGGTAGTCGGGGCATACCCAGGTCAACTCCGAAAGACCCCTTGAACTCTAGCCTGAAGCCTATGTGTGCCTAAACCACTGCAACCGATCGTTAGGCCTGATTGTTCTTGACACTTCAAAACAAGAAAGGCCAAACACATGATTTCCCTTGTCAAATGGAGGTCGACGCGGGTCCATAATATGAATATTGTAATGGGGTAATGTACCCACACTACCAAAAGGATATTGCACAACCCGGAGAGTGCATAAGGTCCTTTACAGCTAGCAACCTCTTAAGGACCTTGACTACTTAGCATCCACCTTAAATTTAATAGCTTCTGAAAGGAAGAGAATGCTAATGATAATCCAGGATGGAAAGGCAGGAATTATCGAGAAAACATCATGGAGCTAAAAATATCAGAAAGCCTCCAAGCAGGGAGTAGATTAATAGCCACCCCAAAACTATCCCGTGGAAAACTAAGGAGGCACACAGGGTTGCATTAATCCGGGGAGCACCAGCATCAATAATGCAGCATCTATTCCATGCACTACAAACTCATCTTCAACATATCAGGGGACGTAGATGTGTTTAAGAACCTGTCCTCCAAATATTTAAGATGCATTGGAGACCCTCCAAATGGAAGATGCAAAATATACTGGAAGATCAAGCAATTCTCCGACATCAAGGTGCCTCACACTGAGGGACCTCCCAACCTAACCTCCTGTAAGTTCTGTATTCATAAGGTCCAGGTAAAGGTAAAGTGCCAGCCAGTGCCACAGTTGATGAGCCAGCTCGGTGGGAGATGTCCTGGGAGGGCTACACCGGATCATTCTCGAGTCGAGCTGCAGGCGACACCTGATGGAACATGCTGAGATCACTGCCCTGGCATAGTGAGTGGGTCAGGCCAGGAGGCGGACTTCCTGTTGGGCCGGGACCTATCTGGGAAGCCCTGACGGAACACGCCTTTCAAAACCAGCCTACCTCAACAAGGGAACCCCAGTTGTAGGATCAGGAATCAGAGCACAGCCCTTGGAAGAGTGCACAAAAACAAGAAAGAAAGCCTTCCGCTCAGTGAAGTGGTATAAGAAGGGGCACTATCAGCAATTCCAGGAACATAACGTCCCTCTCCATGAAACAAGTGAGGCAACCAGTCCTTAAACTGCATGAAAGGATAACTACAGGCTTAGCAGTACCACTGTAGAGCTTGCCAGGTGACAGGCCATTCCATTAATTGGGAGGGCTGCCCAAATAAGCAACGCCCAGCGGACACCCCAAATCAAGAATCTCTAAGAGCCTCCGAACTCCAGCTGGAACAGGAATCTCTGTCCCAGCCAGGGCTCAAGCTATCCACTGCAGGTATTGCCTCCGGACCCCTGACGTCAGGCATGCCTGAGTGGTAGACGGTATCAACCCTCTGCCAGTGCCACTTGCGAGCAGAGCTTTGAGATAGTGGGACCTCTCCTCCATCTCAGGTGTTGAGCCACCATTAATTTAATTGGACCCTGTGATAGATCCAGATCAAATGGATCCTCCTACTGGAGATCCAGGAACCTTCACAGTTTTGACCTTAACCTAACATGTGAGCATGCACCCGACACTTCTTCCTAATTGTAAAATCAACTCCTCTGGTGGATAATTACTACACCTTCTCTGGGGAGACCAGGAACTGGCCTCCTAACAACATAGGTTGAGACCATTCCTGCTCTGCTGGTCATAGCAGCTCGGCGGAGGACCCCTCCGAGATCCGTGAGCTCTGAGGTTCACTTGGTTACAGCCCGATAGCCCTTCTGGCCTTTCCCAGATATGCCCTCATCACCTCTTAGGACTGCCACAGATGTGCCTTGGAGGAACCCTGAAGAAGAAAACCACGGGTGGAAGAGAATCAAGTAGTTGCAAGAGGACACGGGATCCTGGCAGTTGCGGAACCAGCTTGGAACTGTGCAAACCAACGAAACACTAGTGATCCTGGTGACACCCAGAATGGAGGCCAGGAGGGTGGGTGACTCTCAACTGGGAACAGCCTAGACCAGATTCAGTGACGATCGAAGAGACCGACGTCCCAAATCTTGCGGGAGATGACACACCACTAGCAAAGTCAGGAGCCAGTAATCATAAAGGTGAAAGAGCCATTGAGCTCATGTTCACGACGGGGACATTTTTAAAGAACACTGACTGTAACTATGTTCACTATGGTTGAAACATTTCGACTTCCTACATGCAGAGATTGACCCTTGTCACCAAAAGTCTTGGGATTTAGCTTGTTCACCAGTCTAAAGTTGGTGCTGTGGCAGTGTTCTAAAGGTTACAGCCCAGACAGTACAATTGAGAGAGGATGTACCATTTGGAAGGGAAGAAATTTCACGATCAATCAACAACCGACACATAGGGCAGACAGGGCAAGTGCATAAAGAAGATCCCCTTTAGTTTATTAAAGCTCATATCCCATTAGAGGGAGTCAGGGGATGGGGGCTTAGATAGCAAACCAAGGGAAAACGAGGGGAAAAGCGGATGGAACAACAAACAGGAACTCCTTACTCAGTATACCCATCCATCCCCAAAAAGGAGTAAAGTCGGGGGGAGATGGAGCTGTTCAAGACAATGCCTTGTTAAAACAAAATAAAATTAATTCTAACGATTGGAGCTGGAAGAGCTAGGCTAGGATCCAAAAGACAAGGGAGCAGGGAAGTACATGTTGTTTAAAGACAACACAACCATCAATTACACGTAAGAATTTTAGTTCAGAGGGATATAAAAAGGGATAAGAACTTTTGCTAGGACAAATCTTAGATAAGCTTTACCTTAAGCGAACTTCTGTGTGACCAGCCAACTGGCTGAGTCTTTTGACGCCTTTCAGGTCAGACCCTGGGCCAAATTTATCCATGTCATCCATTACACTACAAATCTGAGAAACGTTGAGGCAAGACGCATCCACCTGGAGGGGAATTTCCTCTCTTTGAGACCTGGTATAAGCTGTTGAATCTAAATGGACCAAGAACTAAAATCTGATCACTGTATTAGTCCCCATGAGGAATGTCTGCTAATTGTGACAAATTACTCCCAATAGATCTTTCCCTTCTTTGACTGGGAAATTACGAAACATGTTTCAAATTTTCCTCTCTTGAAAAATCACTGCAGAAAATCCTAGTAAAACATATCCCATGTCATCATGGTTCACTATCAAGTACAGTTATTGTTGTTTAGTGACCCTGTAATTTATAACTCCATGGTGCCAAAAACATCCTCACTGATAATAAATCCCCACAAGAAGTAATGACAAGCGAGAGTTTCTAACAATAAAGATTATCTGAATTACTTTTCCAGAACATGTTTAATGCAAGCAACATGGTAAAAAACCAGCATCCAAGAAAAAAGCCTATCTTAAAGCCATAAAAATGCAGTAAATGGAATGAGTACAGCATGGCGCAGAGTAACCGGTTGCTTTCAGGCAGGTGATTGAAGTTTGTCAAAATCGGCTCCTCATATTCCGAGGTTTTGTCATTGGGATGTCTACAGAATGCATTTCATGGCAGTTACAACAATCACTCAACCTTATCTATTGTTCCAGTAATTTCATAATAATGTTCCTCTGGTTTTGAATAAACTCAGCATTCTTTGTTAACTCTGTTATATTTGGCGACCTATCCATTCACTATCTGTCCTCTAGACTTGATAAAATTTCCTCAATTGACAGAAGGGATGAGGGTCAGAAATCTTTATAGGCAATTAAAATCAATTAGCAAAGACAATTCATAATTGCTGACAGAGATATTTTATTGAAACTTTATAAGGCTACAGTTCTACCAATATTAGAATATGGCAGTCCAATTTATAGTTCTGCTAGTGAGACTATTCTCAAGATGCTAGATCCAGTACATCACCATATTGGGATTTATATACCGGAGCATTCAAATCATCACCAGTCCAATGTTTTGATTGTAGAAAGTGGAGAAATGCCACTATCTTATAAATTCAAAATAACAACGATGTGCAGAGGTTTAAAAATTATAAATAGTCCAGGAAAAACCAAAGATTTATTTAAAACCAGATTGTTTCTGGAATACAAAATTACCTCATCCTTCCTATTAGAAGCTAAAAGATTATTTATTAACAATGATCTTTATGATATTAGATTTAACAATTTTAACAAAATAATGCTCCATGGATGATAAGTGCTCCTACAGATATGTAACAAACTATGTACAATACCAGTTAATAAATTGAATAACCCACTTGCTATGAAACTGTATGATACTGGAACATATCAAGGTGCACAGTAATAAAATTTACAAAGGATAATGGTTCCAAAGATGATATGGGAGTTGGACCAATGGCTGTTTACGGATGAATTAATAAAGAGCCAAGCCTCTTTACTAACCGATCAGTTCACTGCTGAATTACTAGCAATAAAAACAGCATTAACAACTGATATATGAAAACCAGTTTAATGAAGTAAATCTTTACGAGGACTAAGTTGAATAAATCTTTCAAGCACTTATACTCCAAAAATTTGGTTTGTAAATGAAATTAGACATACATTACATGAGATGAAAATGCAAAAGATATCTGTTACTTCACGTGTTGGATACCATCTCACGTTAGGATTAGAAGGCAATGAAAAGCTGACACCTATGCAAAAGAGGCTAGGTCACTGCCAATATCAGCAGAATTATTACCATTGAAGATTATACTAGATACAGTAAAGCCGGTGATTAAGAAGCAAATGGCAAAATAACTGGGTGGAAAGCAGTCTTAACAATAAATTAAGAGAAATAAAGAAACTGTAGACGAGCCCTGGTCTCATCCTATCATATGATTTTTCGGTAATGTTGGCAGGGGCTAAGAATTGGTCACACTAAACTGACAGTCATTTTGCTTACCTGATGAGTAACCCCATGCCAGATTATACCTTTGCCTCGAAATATTATCTACTACAAATAACAGTAAAGCATATTTTAAAGGTATGTCTGAAAATATAGAATCCAAAGAGTAATTTTATTTAGAAGATATTAATTTAAAGATATACTGTCAGAAAATGACAAAGTTCCAGCTAGTTTATAATATTTTAAAATTTATAAATTTAATCATATGATAAAATATAAGATTCATAGAATAATTTATAATATATTCTAATTAACTTAATTATTAGTTCTTAGATTAACATATGTCGCTAGGTTTAATTAAATTATTAGAGTTTAAATAGCTTGTAATGTTCCAGCATAACTCTAGAAAGTCAGTTAATATTAACTCAGTGGTCTTGGAAAGCCAACTGTTAAAAAAAAAAAAACTGCCAGGTGTTGGGGTAAGGGGGACTTATATTTAAATATCAAAGCTATCAATTCCTCTCTCTGTGTAACAGTTTAAATGCTGAGATGCTTAGTACTAAGGTTATCCAAAGTGTCAAGTTTTAGTGAAAGTAATCAATCAATCAATCTTATCAGTGTCTAAAATACAACAGTCTTCAAAATTCTCATCCCTACATGACATTATTTTTACAGACTTATCTTCTCAGGGTGAATAGTAAGGTGTGACATATTAATAAAAATACATTAAATAAAAACAAAATAATAAAAATAATAAACACCAATGGATAGAAAATAAAACCAACTAAAAATAACAAAATAAAAGTTCCAGCAATGAAATAAAAATAAAATTGAAGTAAAGGAAAAATAAAAAAATATAAAATGTAAAAATAAATAAAGCAAAAAACTGTAATTAAAAGGAAATAAAAATATAAAACAACGGATGAAATATGTAACACTAAAAATAGATTAGGAAAGTTCAAATATGAATAAAAAGGGGTAAATATGGTTAAAATAGTGATTAAAAATTACAACAAAGATTTAGAGATAACCCAAAATTAAAAATAGAGAGATAATTATAAATGGGGGTTATATAGGGATAGAAATGAATGATAGATAAAAGAACTGAAATAAAAAGTGAAAGTAAATAATCCTTAGTATTACAAACGAAGAAAAATAAATAAAGATTAGTGCCCTTTAAAGGAAAGAAAATATGATAATAATAATGAAAATATAATATAAAATTAAAATGAATAAAAATCATCTTAACATGAAAATAATTGAAATAAATAGAAATAAAAAGATAAATAAGAATTAATGAAAATTTAGATAAAAATTATTTTAAAAATAAATACAAACGAAAATTAATAATCATATAATAATAAAATTATCAAATAAGGAAAGAATAAAATAAACAGGACTGAATAACAGTAATATACATACATATATATGAAAAAATGGAAATAAAAATAAATGACAAAATATATAAAAATCAATAAAATAGAATACATAATAAAATTAGAAATAATAAATTATGCGTATAGATAGAATGTATCAAGTATTTGTGAATGAATGAAAAAATAAAAATGCAGAACATTTCTTCAGTACATATAAAAAAAAATAAATGCTTGTCAAGGAAAAATTTTCAAACAAACCAAAGATATTTAGAAATTATACTTTTTGGTTTAAAATGAAAAAAGATGGAAATTTAAATTTAAATAAATTTGATATTCAAATAAAGTAAGATGAATATTAACAAAATAGAAAATAATCATTAATTTTGAATAAACAGGAAGTATGTTATAAGTATAAAAAAAGATAATTAAAATAGATTAAAAATTAGAAATAATCACAAACCAATAAAAGGAAAACAAGATAAATAGATATGCTTCAAATATTAAAAATAAAATATTGTCCTGATTGCGGACTTCTCTTCAGTATATACTGTACATATTTAATATCTTTTAAACATAATTCATATTTCATGCATGTGTAAAATTCAAAATCTGGATTTGCTTCTTTAAACTATCACAGGGCAGAAGACAGCAAACCAACTACCGATTTCAACTCTTAGTAAATTGACAGGGCTAGTTTTGACTGGAAGTAGTAGTCCTTCAGATCAAATACTCATCGGTCATTCAAGGGGTTGTTATTCAGATTGGAATTACAGTCAGTGTTTCCTTATCCTTGCTCCCATAAATTTCTCCAGAACTGAAGGAGAATCTTAAAAGCAACCTAAACTCATTTTCTTTTTTTTCTTTTTTTGATGGTCATGCCGGCTGACATCACCAAAAGTTTGGCTGCTATTGGGCTGCCAAGGCGCCCTCACAATTGGAAAACCAACTTAAACATGGAGTTTATTGGCATATCTGAAAGTTCCTGAATTTAATTACAACATTTTCCCTGCTTTAATTTGATATCCAACGCAGAAATGAAATACTTTTGATTTTGCAGTGAATTAATTGTATAAAGTTTTGTGTTTTGACTACGATTAGTGTTATCATTATAATTGTGTGGGTTTGTTTTTGTTTAAATGGCCAAACTTTTTGATTATATGAGGTTTACGTACTTTTAATGGGACAATCGTTGGAATGATTGACATTCCCTTGGTTGGGTTGATCTGTCCTTATTTTTGTTCGCCTTTGCACTTTGTAGAGTTGACGTCTGTCTCGGTGTCTGCAGATCGTCAGTCAGGTTTGGGATAGCACCGAGTCCCCCGCTGACAGCCCATGCAGCTTGTTCGAGTATTTTTGGAACCTGCAGTGTATTCGCTAATCCTCTACTAGCTGCAGTTGGAGGATGACGTTGATGTCGAACCGTGTCCATCAGGGAGCAGTGTTGTTAACTGTTTGACAGAAAAACTTGCATGTTTATTTTGATTTTCGCCGATCATCTGACTGTTTTAGGAGAGCTGTTAGCCGCATCCAATAATTGTTTTCAATAATGAAAATCGTAAAAAGTCTTCACAAAATAAATGCAGCTGAAGCAGCAATAATATTGATAGAACCTATTATTATTATTATTGTCTGTTATTATTTATTATTATCATTATTATTATATGGATTTTTTCACCATTTTAGTGACTCATACTATTATGAGATTTTTATGAATGTATTATTTCATTTTATTGAGATTTCTCAATTTTCCTCATAATTCTTTCCGTTTGAACGTTAATATTGGACAATAATTGGCCAATACTCATGCTTTGGTAAAGAGAAATACATCAGCAGAGTAAGTACACCATTTTTTATTTTATATAGAAGAGAGGTTAATGAAATATGTGGACTAAACCCGTAAAATCCAACTGGAAAACTCCGGCAGATTTCCTCTGCAATATCGTAAATACAACCCCAAGAACCCATCTTCCAGATACGTGTTGTTGAATTCTATGGGTCAGTCCTCCCGTATTTCACGAACTTTTCTTGTATAGAGAATAAAAATTTTTGGTCTACACACTGCTGATGTATTTATCTTTACCAAAGTGTGAATATTGACCAATTATTGTCCAGTATTAACGTTGAAAAGAAAGAAATGATCATGAAAATTGCGGAAACTCAATATGAAATTAACTCGAATGATGCAGCCACCCTTGCTAATATGACACGTTTGAGAGAGGGTCTGCGTCCTTCTTATATTATATTCTTATTGCTGTTATTAAAATTCATTATTGAAAAACTCTCCTTGAAGCCCAGTCTACCAGCAAAGCAAACAGCCTTAAATAGAGTCACATATGTGGAAAGTTAAAACAAGTAAAGAAAACAAATAAAGGGAAATTATTTAACAAATAAACATTTACCTGCGACAACAGGTCTCTCGACTACAGTCTGCTCCAAGTCAAAAGGATTAATCCATTAGTACATTCATCGTCCGGAAAAAAAAATGAAGGTGTTCGCTTCCTTTGATCTACTTCTAAAGGAAAAGTCATTTCCCCTTTCTCGCTACGGAAAAAAAATCCTCCCTTTTCTATACATTTCCCTTACCAAGAACGTGGAGATTTCTGAAGGAACGCGGCCACTCTTATAAAATAGAAGGATGACAACGTGAATTCAAATATGTCTTTTGATGTGGTTCTGTTAATGCACTGGAACAATATCACGGAATGATCTCTCTCTCTCTCTCTCTCTCTCTCTTCTTCTCTCTCTTATATCTCTCTCTCTCAAATAATAAGAAATGATTAGTGGAACCGTACATTCTTATAAAGTTCGTCTTATCCTGGCCTTGTATTTTATTTCTTTTGGACAGTAAATTGGCCAAAAGGTTCAGGGCAAAATGTACATATTTTCTCAATAAAATAATGAAAAGGAGATAAATTGTAATAACTAAGTGTAAAGAAATAAATATAAAAACATATTAAAAGTTCAAGTTGTATAGCAAAATTTAGGTCGTTAAATTAAAACAACAAAATAACTAAGCGAAACATTTACAGAAGTTGAAAGAAAATAAATAAATGAATAGGAAATTAATAAATTAAATAATCAGAATTAAAGAAAATAAATATAATACGAGGTAGAATCAAATACTTATAGAAAAATATATATATATATACACAAAATATAAAAAATATTTAATTTTGTGTAACCTTTCTTTTACAGCCAAGTGTTAAAATAAAGATTCAGATTTAGTCTTACTGATTATCAGGAAAAATATTTAAAACAAATTTTTAGTTATAAAGACTTTCGGTAATATTCCCGAGGTAGAGAAAACTGGATGTTAAACAACATTAAAATTTATGTTTGTAAAAGAACCATCTTTGAACAAAATATGGTCATCCACTCAGCTGTTTATTGCAACACTATCAATAAATAAACTAAGTAAAAGGCTTCAAAAGAAAGGATGGTTTAAAAATTCCAGGTTCTTCAGCTAAACATCTTGAAGACATAAAGTCCTCGTCATCAGGTATCAATGCATCGTTACCTGATAAAGAGGAATGTTAGCTTTTTAAATGAGCTAGTGCTAGTGTTTTTACTTTTTTTTTAAATTAAAGAATCTGAATTTAAACCATCCCGTCTTATGGATGTTAACAAGTTTGAAAGTTGTGTGGATATTTTGTGATTACACACATAGCAATAACACACACACACACACACATACTGCACAAATTTATATATATATTATATATATATATATATATATATGGAGGATATATATATATATATATATATATATATATGTATGTATACACAATATGTGTGTGTGTGTCAGGAAAAAACAACATACTCAATGGGAAGGAAGAAGAAGAGAGAGAGAGAGAGAGGCCGACCCCTAAGGAAGGAAGATTACACAGGAGTCAGGAAACAAAAAAAGCAGGGAGGGGATATCCGTGGCTTATAGCGGGGGCATAAACAAGGATTTAACTGACTTGATAAATTACTAGATGATTATTCTGTGAATTCCTTGGGCAGAGTAACTGGCTGTGGTAATAACAAAGATGTTTCAGAGTCATAGTTAAAACACTGAGTTATAATAAGTTATAATTGAAATCTTTTGACAGCAATTGCTGAATATTACAAACTACACCAAATAAGTGAAGTTCATATAAGATTTTAAATTAATCATCCTTTTAAATAAAAAAAAATAATCTCATATAACTGGTAGGATACGCTCACTACCATTAAATTATAAAATTAGCCAAATAACGCCATTAAGAACTCACCACTGACACTGAAGAGCATATGCTGTAAGTGTAAACGTATCATATCCTCATGAAGAGAATAAATCCACCTCACACGTGCCCCTGACCTTGACCATCAGTCATGGCACGGACATATCCCAATGGTACTGCGCCAGCATCAGCAATGCAACTCATCATAATCGAGGTCATAAATCATAAAACTCAGCGTCCGAGATACGTGTTCGTCTGTTTCACTTTAAAAGTAGGAAGTCTGTGAGTCTGAAGTCAAAGTCTATGGTCGAACGCGTTCATGTGTGGCGAGAAGAGAGACTGACGTCTGCATCCCAGCGAATTTTGTTTACAACTGACGGCATGCTGCTAGTTTGTTTACTTTCTAACTGGAGTAACGGCAGACGGCATATGATCGAATGAACTCATATTTGAACAACGAATCACGATTGAAGTTCAGCCCTGTTTTGTGTGTCAGTCAGGATTGTTTTATCGTAATAAACAACTATATTTTCTGTTAAAACGCATTTTACCTGAAGATAACAAAGAGATATGATACGCAACACAATGCAATACAGTGTGTGGTTTGAATGCATTGTCAATTAATGATATCAGTAAAAATCTACCTATTGACATTAAAAGTAACCTGTACATGGATGATTTTGCCATATATTATTAAGCATCCCGAATAAAACATACAGAACGAATCATTAATAAAAGCATAGTAAAAGTAGATGAATGGGCCTCATCTGTAGGCTTTAAATTTTCCATAGATAAAACTCAAGCAATCATGTTTTATAAAAATAAAAAGTGGAAAAAGGTGAAGAAATAGATTTGAAAATCCAAAACCATAGTATACCAATTGGCCAAAAGCAAAATTTTTGGGATTAGTATTTGATACCCACTTGAACTGGAGAGCCCACATTACATATGTAAAATCTAAAAGTAAAAAGAGCATTAAATCTAATTAGAAAACTATCGAACACTACTTGGGGAGCCGATAGACATACCCTTACTGTGCTGTATAAGGCAACAGTTCTGTCCATCATTGATTATGGAAGCGAAGTATATGGCTCGGCATCTGACGCAGTTCTGAAAATGTTAGACCCTGTTCACAATGAAGGCCTTAGAATATGCTCGGGGAGCCTTTAGATCATCACCAAAATCATCGTTACAAGTTGAATGTGGTGAACTGCCTTTGTCTCTCTATAGAGAGCTAGTAACAATGAAAAAGTGCTTTAAGAATTCAAACTAGTGATTCTCCAACCAAAAAATTATTTGAATTAAGAGATGTATTTATAAACAACCATCCACCACCTTTCCCAATTGGAGCTAGAAGATTGTTTGAGTCGCTGAATATAAATATACAAGTGCCTGTAATAGTAAAATCACCTCCTCCCTGGACAATGAATAAAACGAGAATTTGCACACACCAAGTATTTATCAAAAAGTAACTCATATACAACAGAACACCATAGACAGCATACAATAGAGCATATAAACCGAAAAGGTCCACATTGCGCAATATATACAGATGGATCTAAATCAGAACACGGAGTAGGATATGCTGCAGTGTCCCAAGACAAAACTTATCAGTTCTCTCTTCCTAATAATGCTTCTGTATTTACAGCAGAGTTGTATAGAATTGCATCAGCTATAAAAATAATTAAAGAATCATCATTCAATAATTTTGTGATTTTCAGTGATTCAAGAAGCGCTATAGAAGCTATTCAAAGTTACAAATCAAATAATAATATAGTACAACAAATTAAATTATATCTCCATAAATCATATAATAATGGAAAAAATGTAGAAATATGTTGGATCCCTGCGCATGTAGGGATCAAAGGGAAATGAAGAAGCAGACAAAGCAGCTAAAGCAGCAACTCACATGACAAGATCAAATGTGAATATCCCTGTTACTGATTATGCAACTCACATAAAAATGGGTATCATAAATAAATGGCAATATATATGGGATGAAGAACTGGAAAGTAATAAACTGAAAGAAATAAAACCTAATGTTAAGAAATGAGTTCATCATATCAGAGAGAGACACACACAAGTAATTTTAACACGCCTCAGAATAGGCCATACTCGTCTGACACATGGGCACTTGATGAGCAGCCCACATGGCCTGGCTCCCGAGTGCTCAGAATGCAGAGTAGTAATAACGGTCAGACATGTGTTATGTGAATGTCCAAAGTATGACCGACAACGAATGTCTACTTTTGGAAATAGATCGGTGAAAGAAATTTTGTCAGAATCTTTCACATTTTCAATCATTCCAATTTTGATGTTCTTGAAGAACTGTAATTTAATTAACAAAATATAAAAATAAGTAAATAATAAAAGTATGAAAACCCTTTTAACATTTGAATTTTACAAAAAAGAAAAATTTTTAAAATTTTGTTTAATTTATATTCTGAATTTTAATATACCGTTTTAGTATGTATGTAAGGAAGTCTGAGTAAATGTATTTATTGTATGAGAGGATGTGCCTATGTGCAGTTTTTAATTTCATTTTAATTCATTCATCTTTGTATCGGATGATCTATTGGGTCCTAGCGCTTGACTTCAGGCCTTGACCTAGTATTTTAATCAAATCCTTCGGGCCAGCCCTATGAGAGCTGAAAGTCAGCTCAGTGGTCTGGTTAAACTACTTTAATAATAATAATAACTGAATGCAATGCAGCAAGAAAAGTGGGCGGAGACAGGGTTAGGAAGGGTTGACCACGCGCTATGGATAAATCGCCCGATAAATGAATGTTTCCGATTTATTGATTATACATGTGGTTGCGTAATTTTCTTTAATACTTTCTAAAATGTTTCCAATTTTGAAATCGATCTCCAAAATTATTGGAAGTCAAAACCCACAGAAAAATAGTGAGGTTTTATACAGTTTTAACTTTAAAGAAAAATTATCTCTGATATCGACAAAATGTAATTTCTTAATTTTCTTTAAAGAAACGTTTTGTTTAAGTGAGTTGGAAATCACGTTGAGGATGGATTGATAATATAATAATAATAATGCGGCTAATACTAATCAGTTCCTGGGGAAATCTGGATAAAAACCACGATGCAGAACCATACTCAGGTGAAGTATTTTCTGGCAAAAGCATTATCTTTTTGTTTATAAATGTTTCGCTCTTATATCTCTTGCGAAGAGAATGAGAGCAACAAAGATGACCAGTCAAGTTCGCTTTTCTATAAAAAGAGTTAAAGTACTTGGGAAACACAGGGCAAGTCTCAAAATTTAACATTATATGATATATTTTTATATATATATATGTGTGTGTGTGTGTGTAAGTTAAAAGTTAAGTATACCTGAGTTTAACCAGACCACTGAGCTGATTAACAGCTCTCCTAGGGCTGGCCCGAAGGATTAGACTTATTTTACGTGGCTAAGAACCAATTGGTTACCTAGCAACGAGACCTACAGCTTATTGTGGAATCCGAACCACATTATACCGAGAAATGAATTTCTATCACCAGAAATAAATTCCGGAGACTCGAACGCGGGCCCAGCAGAGTGCTAGCCGAGAACTATACCGACCTGTCCAACGAGAAAAATATATATATATATATATATATATATATATATATATATATATATATATATATATATATATATATATATATATATATATATATATATATATATATAAAGTCATGGAATTATTTGTGGAGACTGTATTTTTATTTGGACTTTTAATCAGTCTATTTCTTCTCTTTTCTTCAGGTGAGCTTCGCAGGAATGAAGATTATTCACATTTACTTCCATTTACTTCTAGTCGGAGGACCATTTTGTCGACTATTGGTGGCGTTTTCGGGACTAAGTTACAGATTTTCGTTCTTGTTTATGATTAAGCTAGCTTTATGCTAGCACGGGCTCTTGCTCATAGGTCGGCCAGTAAGTGTCATTGAATGATTTGAAGTGAAAAAATGGTCATGGGTCCAGTGAGTAAACATAATGTGTGAAAGTGAAAATATGGTCATGAAACGAAAGGTTGAACAGTTAGGATTACAAGCGCATTAAAACCCTCAGGTGCCTCTTAGTAGGTGAAAAAGTGATAGGAGCGAGTCCCGACGAGTTGTAGATGGCCAGTAAGGAGAAATAAGAAAAACAAGTGAAAAAAATGTGCCGAAGTTTCTTCAGTGCAAGCAAGTTTTCTGCACATCGTGTAATCAAGGCCACCGAAAATAGATATGTCTTTCGGCGGTCCCGATATAACGCAGTATGAGCCGCGGCCCATGAAACTTTAACCACGGCCCGGTCGTGGTCTGGCCTATATCGTTGCCAGATGCACGATCATGGCTAATTTTAACCTTAAATAAAATAAAAACTACTGAGGCTGGAGGGCTGGAATTTGGTATGTTTGATGATTGGAGGGTGGATGATCAACATACCAATTTGCAGCCCTCTAGCCTCAGTAGTTTTTAAGATAAAGAGGGCGGACAGAAAAAAATTGCGGACGGACAGGCAAAGCCGACACAGTAAGTTTCTTTTTAGAAAACTAAAAATTATCGTTACAGGAAAAAAAGAAAGGAAAAGACTACGGTTATTTAATACCGTATTTAACTTACCGAGCAAAGTAAAGTAAAAAGCATCGACCTTGAGGAGTAGGGGTCGATGGCGGAAAAGAATGAATTTTCAGTGGGAGAAGTAGCGGGATTTTCGCTCCATCTGAAGGGAAGGCTTGTGGCTGGATTGACAAGAACAAATGTAGACATCCCTATCAGTGACTATACAAGATATATAAAAACAGTCATTGTAAAAAAAATGGCAAAATATATGGAACGAAGAACCTGAAAATAATAAATTAAAACAGATAAAATCCAGTGTTGGAAAATGGAGTTCATCATATCAGAGAGAGAGACAAGCACAAGTAATTCTGATGCGTCTTCGAATAGGCCATACTCGTTTGACACATGGACACTTAATGAACAGTCCATGTGGCCCTCTTCCCAAATTAGTGCAGCAGATAATTGCATATTTCATAAGAATCGTTCAGATAGTGAAACAAGCATGAAATTTTGCACAAGTGCTCTTTAAAGTTCCCTCTATCAGAAAAGGGCGCTGGCCACGCAAAAAATGTAATATGACGGCCAAATTCCAAGATGGCGGCCAGTATCGACAGATTTTGGCTAATTTTTCACTAGAATGGCATGTATTTGCTTCTAGCAATATGGTAAAGCTCTTCCATACTATTTCTTGTGAATATTATGTTTCTGTAGCTTCCCAGTACAGTTTACCTTTAAATATGGGGGCTATATGGCTGCCAAGAAAAGGTAGAAACAATAATTATAATGAGAAATAATGCCCGTTCAACAATTATCGTTTTAAGCATGGATCTTGGTTTCTGTGGTTTTAGATCCTAATGAGGCCATCTCTTTCGAATAACTCATCAATTTTGAAGGAAAATTAATAAATGTAAAAGAGTGTATGTCTGCACACAACCAGGGCACACTGGTGACATCACTGCTGTGTAACTCAGCATGGGGTTCAGTGCCAGCTAATCCAGCTTTACTAATCCTGTAGTCTTAGACTAGTAGTTGTAGTATAGTTTAGTTTAGTGTCCCAAATGCTTTCTAACAGCCCCAGACCAGCTATAGTTAGATAGCCGCACCTGAATAGACAGGATGTGCCAGCGGGGGAGAGCCGAGCCAAGGGTATGGGGCTGTACATGATGGTTCATGTACTTACCCGGATGGTGTACAGATCACACGGGACTTAAATGGCACTGGATGAATGATCGGGCTAGGTGTAGGAGACCGAACCTAGTTGAATCCCATACAGGAATGTGTGCTTTGTTTAAGGTGGTAAAAGGATAACCCCTCGGCCTTAATCAAAAGTGAAATCATGGCAGAATGTGATGCCAATCCAATATTGAGCAGTAGAAAAACAAACTGAGTTTGTGTTGTCTTTGTCAGAAGGACAAAAGAGGTGAGCACTTGACATCACCTCCAAGTCATCATGTCCTAGACCATGATGGGTACACAATGCTGGCAAGGAACATTCCCATGTTCAGTGAAATTAATGAAATGCCACTGATAATGGATCCAGCAAGGCTGGATGAAGGTGATGGCATAGAGGCCACTCTCAGGAAAAATGCAGCAAAATACCATGTGAACTGTCGCTTGTTGTTTAACAACACTAAACTGGACCGTGCAAGAAAGCGACAATCCAATGACCAGACCAGCAACACTGAGACTAGTCGTGCAAAACTGCGCTGAACCAGTCATGACAATGAAGTTTGCATTTTCTGTGAGAGAAAGTGGCACCTGCATCTGATCTCAGACAGGCTAGTACTAAGGGCCTTGACTTGAAATTGCGTGAATGTGCAGAGATACTTAGTGATGGCAAGCTCCTTGCTAAGTTGACTGGTGGGGATGTCATTGCACAGGAGTTTAAGTATCACCATGCCTGTCTTTGTGCCCTCTACAACAGAAAAAGGTCCTACCTGAGGAGCCTTGAGAAAGACCAAGGTAGCACTGAGTCAGAATCAGATGTGTATCCACTAGTTCTGTCAGAACTGATGACATACATTGTTGAAAAAACAACCTTTGTTCAGATGATCCAGTCACATTTCGGCTGGCAGATATTTGCCACCTCTACCAACAACGTCTGGAACAATTAGGTGTAGAGTCACCAAGTGTAAATTCCACGAGACTCAAAGACAAACTTCTGGCAGAAATTCCAGAACTTGAGGCTCATAAATCTGGCAGAGATGTATTACTTGCATTTCAAAAGGATGTGGGAAAAGCACTTGCTCAATCATCTGATCTTTCAGAGGCAGTTATCATTGCTAAAGCAGCAAATATTCTCAGAAAGTCTATACTTGATCATCAGTCACGGTTTGATGGCACATTTTCTGAGGCTTGTGTACGAAATTCTGTGCCTCCTCTCCTGCTCCAGTTTGTAGGGATGGTTGAGCATGGGGCTGACATCAAGTCACAGTTACGATTTGGAGCATCAAAGTCAGACCAGGCCATTGCACAGCTCATGCAGTTCAACTGCTACTCCCGATACAAAGAGGAGCAACAACTCATAGACACTCCAAAGACAGAGAAACACCATTCCCAGTCTACATGGGACTCTCAGTCTATGCCAAAACCAGGAAGAGAAACCTGGTTGAAATGCTACATCAGTATGGCCTCAGTATCTCTTATGACAGAGTACTGGAGGTCTCTGCACAGTTAGGAGATGCCACAGTTAGCAAATATGTGGAGGAGGGTGTGGTCTGTCCCCAGTACTGCGTGAAAAGAGTTGTTCACCACTGCAGTGATGGACAACATCGACCACAACCCATCTGCAACTACTGCCACTACCTCCTTCCATGGAACTAGCATCTCCATATTTCAGCACCCCACCAAGGAGAACACTGGACAGGAAAGACAGCAACTAAAGTTTGCACCTGAGAAAGTGAGGTCGGTGCCTGAATTGCCGGACACATTCACAAACATCTCACCAGCTTCCTTTCAAACAAAGAACCCTGTGCCACCAAACACTGCAATACCAAAGCCACCCACAGATATCTTGGGGCCACAGCTTGCACTGGAGTATCAGTGGCTAGCCAAGAGTTGCCAACAGCTTACCAAATGTGGATGCAAAGCAGGCTGCCGGGAAAGGTGCAAGTGCTACAAGCTGGGTCTTCCTGCACAGCTCTGTGCACTTGCAAATGTGAAGTCTAGATAAATATTGCCCTCTCTTCAGTAGATAATCTAGCTTGAGCATCCAACGTGTCATGCTATGCCTACCTTCTTATCCTCGAATTTTCAAAGGTGTAGGTTGAGAGACCTATACATAGATTGGTTGCGTTTAGTCCGTATTTCTCTTCTTTTCTTTTATGGTTACAGTCTTAGACACAATGTTGTATGTGACCATACCATTACTATTTCAGTTGAAAATAGCATATTAGTTAAACTGTCTGATCACATGAATATACCATTAAATAAAAACAGTTGGTCTCTATGTCTGCTAGCGCTGTGGATAGAAAACTTTTATTGCAACCATTTTGTACGCCATCTTGGTTACAATTCATTTAGTAAGGTTTTCAATAAAATGTGTGGTATGGAACATTTTTATAACCTAAAAGTCGAGGTTTAAAAAAAAAAACTGGCATATTCCATCCAATAGATGCTCCCAAACCAGTGAATCTCAACATAGATGGCGGCCATTTTGAAAAATAGCCGCCATCTTGGATTTTCAGGTGGCCAGCGCCCTTTTCTAAGAGAGCGTAGTCTTAGGAATGTTTGTGCCAAATTTCATGCTTGTTTCACTATCTGAACGATTTTTACAGCAATCTGCTGCACTAAATGCCCAGATTGCAATGTGCTGATAACAGTTAAGCATATACTGTGTGAATGTCCAAAATATAACCTGCAGCGATTATGAAATTTTGGAAATAGACCGATAGAAGAAATTTTGTCAAAGTCTTCAACATTCTCAATAGCACCCATTTTAATGTTTATGAGAAGCTGCAAGTTAATTGGAAAAATATAAAAAAAAACAATCAATCAGTATAATGGATTTTAAAACAAGTAAATTTTATGATTTTACGTAATTTATTTTGAATTTTGATATACCTTTTTAGTGAGTATGTATGGAAGCGTGAGTTTAAATGTATTTATTGTGTGAGTGTGTTCCAGTATGAAAGCGTATGCCTTTTTACAGCTTCTAATTTCATTTTCATTTTCGTTCATCATCATTGACAAGTGACCTATTAGGTCCCAGTGCTAGGCTTCTGGCCTAGACCGGTAAGTTTACTTGTGAACGGAGGTTCTGGAGTGGGAGGCGAGACCTTCCGGACTCGCCACTGGTAGCTAACACAACTGGGGAAACCCCCAAGAGGCGGCATGAGCCCCAAACCACGCCCCTGGGCGGAGCTATCGGAGACGAGCGGTTGACTCGGCAATAGTAGTCACATTTTTGAAGTTGTAATAGAACAAAAATAACGCTGAAGTGGTTGAGCTTACCTTAGGCTGTTCAAGATATGAAGGAATTACTGTGAAGGTGCAAATTTGTTGATCAAAAGGTCTTTTTACTAGTAAGGCCAATCTTCTTGTGCTGTTTCGGTTGATATATACATTGAAAATTCTGCAGTTAGTTTGTTTTCTGTGGAAAAGTAGTGATTGTATGTATATATTCTTGTATATATAACCTCCTGGTACATGGTCTTCTCGGCTCACGGGGGTAGGGTTGGAGGGTGACCCAGACTTTGAGTCCGGAAGGTCTCGCCTCCCACTCCAGAACCTCCGTTCAAGTAAACTTACCGTTCTGGAGAGGAGGCCTCAACCTTCCGGACTCGCCACTGGTAGCTAGACAGATGCTTCAGGGGCCTGAAAGATGCAGTCCAGCGAGTACTGCATCAAAAGCCCCTGCAAGCCGAGGAGAGCATAGTACGAGCTGAAGACTGAGTCGCTTCTCCAATTCATTCTGGACATAATTTCTTGCATAGATATACCCTGATATAGCAGTCTTGATGAAGCTTGACCCCTTATTGAGTGGAAATTAGTAGACTGTTTCGTTGCATTTGGGTCGGCTCTGAAAATGCACTCCCTAAAAAGTTGTCTCATCTTTTGTAAAGTCATAATCTTGAAGTGTTCATCTAGCCATATGTGGTCTTTCCTGTCTATGTTTCTTTCCATACAGACTTTGTTTGTGTATACCAGATAAAAGTTCAATTGTCTGACTGGACATATTTTTGGTCTGTTAGGAAGCTTCCTAAAGCTGATCTCTATTGGCGTATAGTTGTTCTTTTGGTTTTTGGCCATGAAGGAAGGGTGGTTCCGTAGACAATGTGTTCGTAAGACAATGTGTTCTGGGGTGAAGGTGCCCTGAAATGCAGAGATTGAGATTTTGCTCTTAGAGGGCAAGCTAATGCTACTAAAAATTAAGCTGTTTTCTGTTGTCAGTAGTAGGATAGAGTCATCTCTTGTAGTGTTGAGGAAGGAGATTACTTTGTCTAGGTTCCAGCCAGGAACTGGTGAGTGTTGCTAGGCTTCCTTCTATTAACCCCGATATCATTGCTTTGACATATTTGTCTTCTGCAAGACAGTAACCTGGGAAATATCCTGACAAGATAGGACCTAAAGCTGCTCTGTAGCTCTTCAGGGTGTTGTAAGACAGTCCCTTGTCTATAAGGTGATTGAAAAATAAAATAATTGCTAACAGGGGAAATTTGTTGTCCCTTCCATACTTTTTGTGAATGAAACTTTTAAAAATATTATATAGGTTTTCATACTTGTGCATGGAGCTGTCCTTCAAGCTGATAGTAATTTTGGAGCAAACCTCAGGAGGAAAGACATTTGGGAGCTGGTCCTTTAAATTTTGAAGGCGATCAAAGTTGATTGGAGCTTTGCTGAGGGTGAGATACAATCCCCTGAGAACTATCTGGTAGTCTTCGATCTTCACAGTATATCGTTTGTGCTGCTTCGAGACTGACCTCACTAATGGGATCCATGGTTCTGTCCCCTGCGATATGGTACAGAAAAGCATGTTATTATTGCATTCCTTATAGATTTTAAAGGCTACTTTGTGTAGTAAGAATCCTGGTGGAAAGGCGTAGAGAGGTGTTGATCCCTTCCAGCTAATCGCAAGTGCATTATTGCTGATGGCTTCTTGGTTGGGAAGAGATGAACAAAACTTTTTGTACTTTGTGTTGAAGCCATTTGAAAATAGATCTATTTCCGGGGTGAAATTGAAGTCTGAACATATTAAGGTGAATAAAGTGTCACTGAGGCAAGTTTCTGTGTGAATGGATCCCAGGTCTCTGGAAAGTGAGTCTGCAATGGTGTTACTTACTCCCCTGATCCATATGGAATTTATCTGTATGTTGTAAACCTTTATAATGCCTAGTATTTTCCTTAAGAGTTCATGAGCTAACTTGTTTCTGATACTACCCTGCTTCCTTAGCCAACTATTAGTAACCTTTGAATCAACATGTATTAAAACTACTTTATTGTATAACCTTGTACTGAAGTGTTCCATAGAATGAAAGCAAGCTAATAACTCTTTTACATTAATATGAAGGAGGATTCTTCATGTGTCCAAGTTCCATTTATTGAGTATATTTTACCTGCTATTACTAATGCTCCTCCCCAACCCTGGTTGGAAGCATCTGTGAAAAGTTCTGCATCTATTTCTGTTTTTGGAATGTTAATCTCTCTGTACAGTTGTCTCTGTTCCCAGGGCTTTATGTATTTTTTGAAGGAGTGTGGAATGATTTTGTACCCTGAATTAAAATAACTGTGGTATCTGTGGAGATATTTAAGATGGAACCTTCCCCAGCTTGTATAGGAAGCACTGAAATTTAATGCTCCAATTAACATCTGATATGAATGAAGGTCAGATTTAACAGAGTTGAGAAAGCTTTGGCCAATTTGATACACTTCTCTATGTTTTTCTGAATGGGTTTCATGGTTTTCTTAACCAGATTGTAATGCACCCCTAAAAATTCAATTCTTTGAGTTGGTTCAATTGTGGATTTCCTAAAAGAGATATTCCATCCTAAGTCTGATAAGATCCTAATGACTAGCTGAATGTGATTTTTACATGTGAGATAATCTTTTGCTAATATAAGAATGTCATCAAGATAGTTGAATATTAGGATGTTATGTGTAGTTCTAATGTACTTGATCACCGTGTACATTATCTTTGAAAAAATATAAGGCGCTGTCTTTAGTCCGAAGGGTACCACAGTCCATTTGAACTTCCTTTTACCTAGTTTAAAGGTTAGAAATTTCTGGCTACTTGCATGTAATGGAATGTGCCAATAAGCATCTTTTTAGGTCTAGTTTGCAGGCCCAAGAGTTTAGATGTAGATAGGAAATATTGTATTAGCCTTGAGCATGGTAAAGGAAGGTTTTCTTATCATGGTGTTAAGCACCTTCATGTCAAAAGATTAGTCATACTGTTCCGTCTGGTTTTAATTTATAGAATATGTGATTGGAGTAGTAAAAGGAAGTTCTGGGGATCTGCTCTATGACTCCTAGTTTTAACAGTCTATCACATTCTGTTTCCAAAATTTTCCGCTTGTTAGCTGAATAAAATCTATTTTTACCTACCCTTTTAATGATCTCTGGGCTTTTAGTTTATTATTAAATGGAATTCTCACCCCTTCACTGATAATTTTACAAGCAAAAGTGGCATTAGGAAGCTTTCTCCAACTATTAATATTCATTTGTAGTGACTTACCTATCCTGTTTTCTGGGGGGGTCTGGGAGGAGTTATACATTGAGTTTGAGGGCCCAGGCGGCAAGGTCTCTTGTCTTCCATCCTTCTTTAAAGCATTTGGCCCAATGTCATGGTGGTCTGGTGCTGAGCAAAGCTCGTTATTATCTGGTGCTGAGCAAAGCTCATTAACAACTGGTGCGGAGTAAAACTCGTTATCAACTGGTGCGGAGTAAAACTCATGGTCTGGTGCTGAGTAAAACTCATGGTCTGGAGCTGAGTAAACATCTTGGTCTGGTGCAGAGTTAAGCTTATTGTGCACTGGTGCATTAAAAACTGGTGCTGAGCATGGCTCAATTTCTTGGATGGAGAAAAATTTATTTGTCTTTCTTTTCTTTGGCTCCTGAATTATTCGCTTGTCCATTTTGGAATCTCCCCCCCTGAACCCACCTCGCCTATTACCTCTTCTAAGTGGCCGAGACTTGAATCCAAAGCTAAAGTTATTTTGGGACCTCCCTCCTTTGGGGAAATTGTACCTTCTTCCCTGAAATCTGCCACCAAAGTTGAATCTCCTACCCCTGAAGTTTGCTGCCCCTCCTCTGAGGAGGGGACCCTTATGAAAGCAGGCAGCAATGGCAGTTTTTGGTCTTCAGTTATATTCCAAATTTCTCTAATGTCTGCTTTGATTATGAGATCTCTCATCTCTTCCTTGAGGTATCTAGGAAGTGCTCTACTTCTAAAATTCCTTATCAAATTTTTACTAAGTCTATGTTCCTTCTCAGAGGACCAATAATAATCTTGGACAGGAACTCAATGTCATTTACTTTAGAGGGATATACTATGTGTGCCAGTGCTGCATGCCCTTGAAAGGCGGAAATACTCATCTTAATATTTTCTATGTCATAGAAAAATTTCCTCTTGTGGCTATCATCAAATATCTTACCTTCAGGCCAGAAATTCAACTTTGGAGTATTGATCAATTTAAAAAAGTCTGAGAACTCCTTATTTTGACTACTAACAAAGAATTTATCCAGATTATCACTATGGCCTTCACTGAAAGTTAAAGCTAATAATGAGTTGTTCAAAAGAATTCTCCCTTCTCTGTGAAAAGATGGTTCAGCTTTGAAATTGGTGGAAATATATGAAGGAATGGGTTTATGGAAGGTAAGAAGGTTGAAATCCTCGTAATCATTTTCATCTTCGTTATTATAAAAGGAAAAGAGGTTTAAATTTGCACTTTCAGGTAACTCAGGTGATCGTCTCGAGCGCTTAGTAGGTGGGGGGCCCTCATTCTTCTTAGCAGGTGAACCACTTCTGCCGAGATGAATGTGTTATTGTATCAGTGATTTATTTTCCATAATTTAATTTCAATTTTTTTGTTCAACAGGTCTAATGAATATGGACAGCAGCGGACCTAGATTATTATCATTAAAAAGGCAGACCACTGAGCTGACTAAAGCTCAATGCCTGAAGGGGATGAAATGCCAGGAGGCCTCAAATAGCCAGGTCATTTGCATGATGATGAATTAAGTTTAAAAAGAAAAAACAGGACCTTATGTATACAATAAATACATTAAGGCTGAAGTCAAGCAATGGGGTTACGACTCAAATAGTTTAGGTTAATTCAGGACCTTATTTAAGTGAATATGTTAGGTTTAGTTCTGTTATTATTGACATAATCTAGACCTGCCTCATATGTTGTCCTTTGCAGATCGCCCCCCAGTGCCTAGGCTAATGTCGATAGGTTGAAAGTGGGAATTGTGAACCCAAACGGCCTAACTTACCTGTGGTCTAGCCTACTACTAGTTACTATTAAGCTGCGGGTTTTTGAGTGTCAGGCAAGCACTTAGTTTTGTATACCTAGTAATAAGTTTATTTATCCCTAGAGCATTTAACTGGTTTCCTCCTATTATTTAAAGTTGTAATCATGCATTGCTTAAGCTACTTACGCTATGTTCGGAAATGGCTGCTCGAACCTTTCAAAATAACAACAACTTATGTATGTGGGCCGCCATTTGCATTGATGACGTCACAAGTCCAATTCCGCTGCTTTCCATATGACGTTTTTGTTGTAAACAAAATTTAAAACCTTACCCTTTCTGAATAATTTTCATGAGAGTTTGATTCTGTTGGAGTAACATATTAACAATGTCAGAATTTGAAGGTATATCACTTCCTGCAGTCGATTGTGGACGTTTTTTGTTGTTGCCTACATCCTCCTCCTCGGAATCTTCGCTAAGCCGATGAATTTCCACGGAAGTAAGAGTTTGCCTCTCCATAATTTGGGAGTGGAATGAGATATTACACTAGGAGCTGGGAGCAAATTTGTGAGAACCGGCAAACCGAAGTTGTAAGCAGCGGGAGGGATAAGAGGAGAACCTTCTCTGCCGAAGTCAACTTCAGAAATGTGACTACTATTGCCGAGTCAACCCGCTCGTCTCCGATAGCTCCGCCCAGGGGGCGTGGTTTGGGGCTCATGCCGCCTCTTGGGGTTTCGGGGGGGTTGTGTTAGCTACCAGTGGCGAGTCCGGAAGGTTGAAGCCTCCCTCTCCAGAATTGTCATTCCATCCTAATCCTTTGGGCCAGCCTTATGAGAGCTGATGGTCAGCTCAGTGGTCTGGTTAAACTATTTTAATAATAATAATGTGTTTGTCTCCCGAGAACTGTCAGCTGTCAGAGTATTTAGTGGCATTTGGCCTGTGTTTGCCCCTCAAAGGAGGACTGTAGAATGAAAGTGTATAATTATGTTTTGTTTTTATTCTCCTTAGTAAGGAGATGGAAAGAGGTAACAGCTTAAGTGGAAAATAGAGTGATGATGAAGGATTCAGCCGCTAGACGTTAGGCGACAGAAAGGGGAAGGACATACTTTAGAGGGAGAAACAGAGTAACTGCCAATCAAAGTGATTGACAACTGCTGTAGTGCTGCTCACCAAG
>NC_089753.1:52768206-52875706 GCF_040412425.1 Macrobrachium rosenbergii
TGCGTATTATTATAGACCTTTAGGCCAGAGAGTACCTGAGGATCCTAGATTTTTACCATTAACAGAAATGTGTAACTTGAATCAGGTTTTTCTTTGGTTTTGTTACATCAACCATGTGTCTGAATTGACGCTGGTCTTCATGAGCTTGAAAGGGTTATGGTTTAGATTTTCATCACCAAGTGAATTCCTTGCCTAAGGGAGATTCCTGTGATATTTCCGATTTATCATCTAGAATGAGGTATACATATGAAGGGATCGAATTCTCTTTATATGCGAATTCAAAAGATTCATGAAACCCATTTTCTCATTTAATTACCATTTACATGTATACATGTATGTATGTATGTATATATATTATATATATATATATATATATATATATATATATATATATATATATATATATATATATATATATATATATATATATTATATATATATATATATATATATATATATATATATATATATATATATATATATATATATATATATATATATATATATATATATATATATATATATATATATATATATATATATATGAAAAACTTATAGGTCACAAGTATTTTATGAATTACAATAAACAGTAGATGTTTGATTAATAAGTGTGGCTAAAGGCATTGGGAAGAACCTTGAGAGGATGATTAGCTGTTGTCTGGCGCATTTCCTAATTATTAAAACTGAATTCGTGTTAAATACATCAGGTATTCTCAAGACGTGGGAACATCCCTGCCTCGCAACAAGACTTTGTGAGTGCGTCACCGGAAATATCCAGGTTCCGGAAAATGCGTTAGTACGTGTGTCTTTTGGGCAAAGTCCCAGGGTGTGAAGGGATTAGTTATCAAACAAATGGTCAATTGCAGATCAACACTCAATATTATTAGAAGTCTTCGGTGAAGACTGTGGTTCGAGACCTGTCAATTAAGACTGTGAACATTGCTGTTTGGAGGTAGGAATCATTTTAGATTTCCCAAACTGTAGATTGTTCTTTTCGTTTAACATATATCTCACATGTGTCAAGCATTTATTACATTGTATGTACTTTATAAATAACATGGGAGGAATTCCCATATCTTTATTTTTATGCATTTGTTTAACAAGTGTTTTATTTGACTTCTTCAGATGTTTCACTGAGAAAGAGGTGAAAGATGTACTCTTTGGGAATGTACTGGACTTTGACTTATTTTGACCTCTTGTGGGCAAAGGGTTTAGGAACAATAATTAGTTAAATAAGATGGACTGTAATATGATTGATCTTTTGGTGAACATTAGTATTCCATTTTATTTCATCTCTTGTTTCTTGCAATCCAGTTATGTTAGATTATTGTCAAATAACTTATTTTGGGTAAAGCTTGTTTCACTGTAGACCTGAGAGAGAGAGAGAGAGAGAGAATGCGTGTGTGTTTGTAAGAATGTACGCTACCAGTAGCCTTTTAGATGCGGTCACTATCAAGCAAGTGGGACTTTTCGACTCTGTAGAAAAAGGTAAACAGTGAAATTTCGTCTCGCCTCTGTAACATATATATATATATATATATATATATATATATATATCTGTTACTTTTTACCTGATGCGTATGTAATTTTGATTTCTTCACACTTTGGAAACGCTTGTCACTACTATGCATATATATATATATATATATATATATATATATATATATATATATATATATATATATATATATATATATATACATAATCTGTTATATACTTATTTACCTGATGTATATGTAATTTTGATAACCACAAATCCTTTTAACTTCTCTGATTTCTATCATACTTTATAAATATATATATATACTATAATATATATATATATATATATATATATATATATATATATATACTGTATATACATGTATATATGTATGTATATATATGTTTGTGTATACTAAGCATATATATATATATATACTGTATATACATATATATATGTATGTATGTATGTTTGTGTATACTGAAAGAGAGTCAAGGAATAAGTAGAGCAGTACTTGGTTACACATTTTATTTTTTATTTCGAATAGTTTCGAGGCAGTAACATACCCTATCATCAGGCTATTCAAAAAATAAATGAAATTTCTTGAAAAAAAAAAAAACATCATACTAAGATATAAATAAAATAACATAAAATGCGTCAGAACTAAATACCGAGAATCTAAACTTGACAATAATGTTTAACTTACAAAAGCAACAGTCAAGAGAGGAATAATAGTCAGTATGAACACAGTAACATAAGTAACGATAGACACAGAATTAAAAAGCAAAGCAGTTCAACTTACCTTCTTTAGTACAGTGATGGCTTTTCTCTGATGGTATATAATGTCTCATTTGTGGCAACTCCCTGTCACTAGACCGACTAGCTAAGATGGAAAAAGAGTCACTGCGAAGTGGATGGTCCAGTTGACGGGAATGCTCCCGAATGTAGCTAAATGTTCATTTGATAAGTGGTCTGTTTGTTTTAATTGATCGGCCTGCGTGTTCAAAGGCACGGACCCGAAACTGGCGCTTTGATCTCCTGACAGAAGTTGCATTACAACAATACACGTATACTTGTAATAGGACTCAGACTCAGATGACTGTAGTTCTTTGGATACGGTGTCTTTGAACATGGTGTCCTAATTAGGTATCCCTCTTCTTCATGGCTTTTATTCCATTTTTGACTGTTGTTTTTATTGCTTAAACAGCATTGTTAATTTTAAGAAATTGTATTTATCTTTTAGATAGGCTGATGACAGGATATGTTACAGCCTCGAGTCATCGTTTTTTGCTAATATCTTTCAAATTAATTGATGGATCGGTGTGTTACTTTGCAACAGTGTGTTTCACACCCTCCCCAAATTTATGGTAAAAATTCAATTTCCAAATTCAGCTTTTTCAGGCACTTTACTCTTGAATTTGATGGGGTCGCCAGCAAACTGATTAACGCTTTCGGTCATACGAGCTTGGGTACTACTGAACTTGTCCTGAATATCTTCTTACAGTAAATTCCTCACTACCCTCAGCTCTCCTCTTCAACTCCACCATTCTTCTCCTTACTCTTCTTTGATGTCATTACACCCCGTAGCGTATGTTACTTTCTTCATGAATGTGATTGTTTTTATTTCGTTTGCATAATTTTGTGATGAAAAGCTATTTCATGTTTATTCTAAATTCACAAATATGATAAAAAAAAAAATAATGGGTTAAAATTACAGAACAGTTTACAACCATTTCAGCATGTAAGCCATAACTCTGAACAGCGACAAGACAACCTTCATTCATCATTTCATTCATCAACTACCAAGATTTCGGGGATCATGTCAAGATTAGCGAACCCACTCGCAGCAGGGTTTGCCATTCCTTACAAGAAGATTATTGGGTTCGTTATTCTTTACATGGGAATAATAGGGTTCGCCGTTCTAGACATGAGCACTTCGGTACCAGACATTTGATCCTCCTGGGGCTGGTACTAAACAAGGCGAAATACATTTGACACCCCCGGGGCTAGTACTTAAAACGGAAAAACAGTGTAGATGAATCACTATTTCGCCGTGTTTAGTATTAGCCCTCATGTGGGAATGGAGTTCGGACCGGAAAGGGTTGGCCATTCTTTACATGGGGATCATTGAGTTCGCTGTTCTTGACATGGAGATGTTGGGTTCGCTAATCTTGACATGATCCGATTTCGGAAACCCTTAAATAAACCCCTAAATTCTGTATAACCATGTAGATCGTTAGCTCATTTCATCCTGCATTGCTCAGTTGAAAAATTGCAATGCTAATATGTGCCTGAAAACATTCCACTGCGTAACAAATATTGCGAAGAGAGAGAGAGAGAGAGAGAGAGAGAGAGAGTGGGGAATGAGTGAAAAGACAGAGGGGGAAGTGAGGTTTAAAGAATGAGGAAGGGTGGGTGATGGGAGGGATAAGTACCCCAAGAGTGCTTATCCGAATGAAATCGTAAATCTTGACAGGCTAGGTTTGGCTACATCCTAAAATTCAAGAGTAAAGTGCCTTTAAAATCTGTGTTTGGACATGAAATTTTTTATCAAAAATTAGGGGAGGGTGTGAGAGACACTGTTTCAAAGTGCCATACCAATCAATCGATTAGTTTGAAAGATATTGGCAAAAAACGATGTCTCAAACTTCTTAAAATACACAGTAGTCGCAATAAAAACAAGTAAAAAATGCGCTGGAGTTTCCTTGGCACAATCGAGTTTTTTTACAGCTCGTATGAAACTCTCAGCCACTGCCCATGAAACTCTCAGCCTCGACTCATGAAACTTTCAGCCACGGCTCGGTGGTGGCCTGTGTTGTTAGCACTTATAACGGTGTCAGATGCACGATTATGGCTAGATTTAATCTTATAATAAAAAAAAAAATTACTAAGGCTAGAGGGCTGCAATTTGGTATGTTTGATGATTAGAGGATGGATGATCAACATACCAATTTGCAGCCCTCTAGCCTCAGTAACTTTTAAGATCTGAGGGCGGACAGAAAAAGTGTTAACGGGCAGACAAATAGCCATCTCAATAGTTTTCTTAACTAAAAATATTGACACAAGTACTGGCGTACCTATATATGTTAATTATGTATGATTTTACAATATATTGCATTGATGCTTTGCTTTAATTCTTCCTGGTGTCACTGAATTAAGCTCAATGCAACAATAATAATCCATAAAGGTCTTGGGGCTAACTTTCTTGATCTTCATAATCATGCTTTCAAGAGTGTATTGTTTTTTTTAATAGTTAAAACGGGAAATAATCCTTAGGCTTTCATAATTTCTGAATCTCAGGAGCCTATATTATTTTCCAGTCAAAAAGGTTCACATGCTCAGGGTATGCCTGTTGGCAAAATTCAAGCAGTTTTTTATTCACTTTGGGGATTTTAATATGTACAGGCACTAACATTGATCAGTTTGGTAGGTTTGTTTTTGCACTCTGTCACTTATTTACATTATCTTTGTCTTACTGGATTTTAGGGTTATGAACTTGACCAATTTCTAACACATGTTTCTACAATAGTCAAAACCAGTACTACTTGGCCAAGTGACGAACTTCTGATTTGGAATTGGAGCTGGAATATAAAATGTAGGCCAAAGGCCAGGCACTGGGATCTATTGGGTCATTCATCCTTGAAAATAACATTGGAACAATTATTAAGAGAGGGTGTAAAGTAAGAAGGAAGAGAGAGAATATGAACAGAGATATAGTAAAAGGAATGAAATGGGTTGCAGCTAGGGGACGAAAGGACGCTGCAAAGAACCTTAAGTAATGGCTGCAGTGCACCGCGTGAAGTGTACTGACAGCACTACGCCCCCAAAGGGGGAGCATCTGATGTGATCAGTAACATTCCCCAGTGCCACGACTTACAAAACGTGTGGATTATAAATGGTTTTTGCTATCAGTGAAGACAAAATCATTGATATTTAAGTCTGGAAACGCTTTGCTGAAAGCAGCAGTGAAGCAATGGAAAGTTTGCAGATTTGCTTACAGAAATTCAGTTAATAGTTTACAGAAATTCTGTTGATATTTTTTTTAGAAACGTTAATAATTTACAGATATACTGTTAATAACGTAACTTCCAAATCACAAATTAAATAACTTGACCATTCTTGGGAGAACCAATTCCAAGCTCCCGGGGAGAACCAATTCCAAGGTCCCCGTTGGTAGAAGACCTTGCACTCATTACTTAATCCCTCAGTCATTATAAAGAACTGAAAACCCTTAACCAACATCAGCTAAACCTAGTCTTTGTGAGGTCAAGTAGTATTAAGTTGAAACGGTTTCTGACAAATTAGAGTTGTGACTAAGATCTAGATGATTGTTCGACAATATTTTTGAAAAGATGTGTAAGCTACTTTTTCTTGATGATATCAGTTTTATCACTTATTGAATACTAGAATTTTTAAAGATGGGTGAAAGCTATGCGATAGAATTCGTATTTATGATTGAAGATTGTTCAGTACACGCTAATTAAAACAATACTTCCACAGTAGTAATCAGTTTTTACGCCTTTCTTTAATTGTCGCTCCCATAAGGTTTCAATGTCTTAAAACTCCAACTGCACTGAACAGATCACGCTTATCATGGAACCAAAATAATCCTGTGGAGCCTGGAAGTAAAAATGCATCGCTAAGTATGAGTAGTTCAACAACGACATTAACAACAGTATTACAGGCGTCTGCTTGTGTGTGTGTGTATGTGTGTTTGTATGTGCTAAGACACCGTAAAGATAAGTTACAGACGAGTAAAGAAACCTGTCCTTCACACTGAAGAGTCACGCAAATACATTTGAAATTTAAAATAGTCAACACAAACAATCTTGGCAAAAATATCGCAAACAAAGATTTGACGAAACTACTCTGAATAATTTTATAGAGAAAAATAACGTTGGATATCCTTGGGGAATATCTTGAATTCCGAATGCTGGTGATATGAAATTCAGAAAGTTTCGTTTGAAGTTCAGATTTCAGGAAAATGAAAAGGTTTTGATTCGTGAGAATGAAAGTTGTGCCGATGTGTGAAACAAAAATATGAGTTGCATGACAACAGAAGTTTATGTCCCTGACGAATCTACCAGCTGTTCTTTTTCTTATAGTTGACAAAATGTGTTGAAATTGCATTTTGGTATTGATACAATATTAAATGCATTTTAAATCCAATTACTGTACCAGATTGCTGAGGCAAACTGCCTTTATATGTATATATATATATATATATATATATATATATATATATATATATATATATATATATATATATATATATATATATATATATTGTTACGGTCTTCCTCCCCACCAATGGCCCGACACCTTGATGTGGTGGTGGGGCTTGTGTGTTGCAAGGATGAACTGGGCTATGGTAGTGGGGTAGTACCCTACTCTGGCAGGTCTAACTATGCTACATTGGTCAGTTCTGAGCATCCAGACTAAGTTCGGTCCACTTTCAAGCCTTCTCCATTTTCAATCCCTATCTTCCCCTATCAAGAATGACCATTAGTTGATAACATTGGACCTAAATTGGATTACAGCTCTGACTGCTCCTCTGATTTGATGGAGGGTGAAGAAGAGAATACGAGTACCTGACGTGCCCGAGCGAGGGGAAAGTCTTATGTCAAACATGGCTCCCAGAGCTGGGTCTGATCTCGACGGACTGATGACGCCTCAAGTTCTGGGAGCCATGTGTATAACCAGGTTGTAGCCTCTAGGGGTGGCCACTTACAGTCGCATAACACATCCCTCCCTTGTTGGGCTCCATTTTATTAGGGAATATGGTGGGCGGAGGACTACCTGGCAGAAATAACATAGATACTCGTGTCTATGGATAATACATTAACTCCTGTTGACGACCGTAGATCGGACTTGGAACTGGCTCAGGAAAGTTTAAATAAAGAAGTGAATAATTCCAGACTCATAACCATATCTAACATAATAACTATGGAACCATACTCTGTGCCACAAAAGGAAACTGTACCAGTAACAAATGAAAAAACTGAAAATATAAACAGAATTCGAAATAGACGACCTAAATATAGACCAGACCCTACATTGATACACTTCGATTCATTATTTGGAAATGACAGTTGGCCAAGATACTTGGTTTTTAAAACAGAAACCGAACTGACCGCTGCTAAATTTGAAAATATTTTATTAACTCAGTACCCGACCAAAGAAATGACATTTAGATCTATAGCAAGAAAAGAATGGTTAGTTGAAGCTACCACAAAAATTCAGTCGGAAACTTATCAAAAGCTTGATAATATGAATGGAATAAAAGTCACGGTCCAAAGACATGACAAGTTAAACAGTATTGAGGGAACAGTAATGTTACCACCCAATAATGATAGTGATGGCCTACCAGATGAGACATTACTACTGAACTCATTAAAAATGAGATATCCCAATATTGTAAACGTAAAAGTATACGAAATCCCAAATAAAAGGCATCATGGCAAAAATTGAGAATAGCTAAAATTAAATTTGAAGGCCAGACTCTTCCACCTAATATTAAAATAGAAGGCCAGAGAAGAGAGGTATTACCCCATATACCAAAGCCTCTTCAATGTACAAACTGCTCTAAATATGGTCACACAAAAACAAATGTAGAAACGATCCAGTTTGTGCATTCTGTGGCTCAGAAGATCACGAAACCACTTGGAACTGTGGAGCATCAAAATGTTGTAATTGTGGGCAAGACCACCATGCCAGATCAAAGATATGCCCATTCTACATATATAACACAGAACTAAAATTATTAATAAGCAGGTCTGGCATGTCAATTCCAGAAGGAAAACAAGAATTGAAATCAAGAGGTTTAATGGACCCTGCTAGAAATAAATCATATAGAGATGCTGTAGGAAAAGTATTACCCAAGAAAAATGTTAAAATACATGAAAAAGCAAATGATAAAGAAACGACAAGGTCAACAGACATAGAAATTAACATAAAGTCTCTTAGAGAATCTAGTAACACAGTACTAATAAGCAACCCTTATGAAATACTAATGAAAGATGAAGAATTGCAATCAGTAGACTCTGAAGAGGAAGAAAATCATGCTGACGAAACAAGAAGAAAACGAGGTAGAGAAATAATTTCTCCCCCAAAAACTCAGGTTAACACCAATGATACCAAGAAGAAAAAATGCCCAAACTCAACAGGAAAACATCCACTAATTTAGATAACATTGATGAAATAAGTCCTTCACCAGTGTTTCCAAGTAAATTTCAAGACAAAATTCAATCAATCCAAGGAAGGCAAAATGATAATTGTGAGTGTCAACAGTGTAGCCAAGAAGGTATAACACCACAAACTGAACCTCATCATGAACGGTGTGGATGCCATAAGTGCTTTTTGCAATATTGCAAAGAAACAAAACCCTTAAATAAGGAAAAATTGATAAACGTAATAAGGAATTTCTTAACTAGAAAAGATAATACCTCAAGTCAGCTAGAATCACATACCAAAGATTGTATGTGTATTGGACACTTGCTATATTATCGTGAGAGTAAAATAGCAGTATTAGACAATTTCTTAACCAGACAAGAAGAAATTAAATTATCTGTTGATTCAGAAGTTTACACAGAAATGTCAAAAAAACAAAAAGAAAATTAAATCTAATTAAGAGAATAGTTACCCATTGTTTAAAAATTATTGAAAAAATTAATAATCAACTATACAAAATCATTTAACTTTCATCCTATTCAATTATACTATTATTCAATGGAACATAAACGGTTTGAAAACAAGATTGCACTTGGGTGAAATACAAAGACTCCTAAAACAACATGAACCAATGTGCATATGTTTACAACATGTTAATGATCCAGTTCCATCAATATGTAATTACTTTCTAGCCTCCTCCGTTTCAGGAGAAGGCAAGTTAGGAACAGCAATATATGTTCATAATCGCGTAACGTATGATAAAATTACAGTTAATAGTAATTCATTTCAAATTTCTTCAATTCGCCTGCATCTAACAAACAAATCTAGCTTTTTAGTGTGCAATCTTTATAATCAACCTAATGAAAATTATGATATGGCTGATTTATCAAACATTTTATCACAGTTCAATGAACCTATTTTAGTTTTAGGTGATTTTAATGCTCACCACCCTTTATGGGATGCCAGTATCATAGATGCAGATAGAGCAGGTAAAGACATAGAAAATCTAATACTTAATTACAACTATTGTTGTTTAAATGAAAATGAAACCCCAACATACTTTTCGAAAACTCATGGGACCCTGTCATCTGTAGACCTGTCTATTTGTTCCACCTCATTAGTAGACAGATTGGAGTGGAATACTCTAGATGATCTTTATACCAGTGATCACTACCCAATTGTAATTACATGTCTTGAAGATAATCATCAACAATTTATACCAAAATTTAATTTTAAAAAAGCTGACTGGGAAAATTATAATTTAGTTACCAAAAATGTTTCCTCTTTCCAAAGTAACAATGATCACAACGAAATTAATTCATATTTTACAGATTTTGTAATTAGTTCTGGACACAAATCAATACCAATGACTACTTATAAACCAAAAATAAATCCTGTTCCATGGTGGTCTACAGAACTTTCAGAAATTATCAAACTGAAGCACAAAATAAGTAGACGATTAGACAGACTAAACCAAAGATATAACAAATTATATAAAAGTAACAGATATACATTGAAAGTCTTAGTGTTAATAGCATTGGAAATTGATTATATCAAACCTTTATTGAATAAAATATCTGCTCAATTCAGGAAAAAAGTTATTAGTAATAGGAAGTCATCTTGGGACAATTACGTTTCCAATTTCTCAAATGACTGTTAAACAAATGTGGGATAGATTTCGAAAAATTAATGGCAAATATAGTCGATCACCTAGATCCCCAATATTACATAATGGAGAAAGAGTTTGATTTAAAAGAAATATCAAATATAATAGGTCGCCACCTAGAATCAATAAGTAATAGCTCGAATTTAGACGAACATTTTCGAAATAGAAAAGGAATGAAGAAAAAATTATAATTAATTTTGAAACAAGTCAACAACTATACTACAATGTCCCATTTACATTAGAAGAATTTGATGCTGCATTAAAATCTTGTAGTAACTCTGCCCCAGGAAAAGATAATATCTCTTTTGAACTTCTTATACATCTTAACATTAAAGCCAAAGAATACTTATTGAAATTTTATAATCACCTGTGGAAAAAGAAACTACTTCCCAAAGCATAGAAACATGCTATAGTAATTCCTATACCCAAACCTGGCAAAGATCCAACATCAGTAAATAATTATAGACCTATATCACTAACTAGTTGTCTTTGTAAACTCATGGAAAAAATGGTAAATAATAGACTCGTGTGGTATTTAGAGAAAAATAAAGTTCTAGCAGGCACTCAGTCTGGAAGTAGAAAAAATCATTCAACTTTAAACTCACTAACATCACTAGAAGATCAAATCAAAAGAGGATTTGTACAAAAGAAAATCACTGTTGCAGTCTTATTTGACATTCAAAAACTTATGATACAACATGAGACATTTGATTATAAAAACTCTATATGACATAAATCTAAGGTGAACTCCCAATTTTCATACGAAATTTCTTAACAGAAAGAACATTTCAAACTAGAATTGAAACAGTATTATCGGAAACATTTGAAATAAAAGAAGATATCCTCAAGGAAGCGTACTAAGCAGCACATTATTTACACTAGCCATCAATAATATAGTTAAAACACTTCCAAAAGATGTAAACAACAGCTTATATGTTGATGATTTTGCCATTTTTTACACTTCAAGCAACTTGCGCCACATCCAAAGAATCTTAAATATCTCCATAAATAAAATTGAACAATGGGCATTATCTGTTGGATTTAAATTTTCTGATGAAAAAACGCAAGCAATAGCATTTTACAGGGATAAACGTTGGCTCAGAAACGAAGATATAGTTCTTACCATGAATAACACTCCCATCCAATTTTATCCAGAAGTCAAACTCTTAGGCCTATATTTTGACAATCATTTGAACTGGAAGGCCCATGTAAGACATACCAAAGCAAAGGCCTTGAAATCTTTAAATATATTAAAAAAATTAGCCCACACTTCATGGGGTGCTGACAGAGATATTTTATTGAAAGTTTATAAGGCTACAGTTCTACCCATATTAGAATATGGCAGTCCAATTTATAGTTCTGCTAGTGAGACTATTCTCAAAATGCTAGATCCAGTACATCACCTTGGGATTCGGTTAGCCACCGGAGCATTCAAATCATCACCAGTCCAATCCTTGATTGTAGAAAGTGGAGAAATGCCACTATCTTATAAGTTCAAAATAACAACGATGTTCAGGGGTTTAAAATTATAAATAGTCCAGCAAAACCAAAGATTTATTTAAAAACCAGATTGTTTCTGGAATACAAAAATTACCCCATCCTTCCCTATTAGAGCTAATAGATTATTTATTAACAATGATCTTTATAATATTAGATTTTACAATTTTAACAAAATAATGCCTCCATGGATGATAAGTGCTCCCCAGATATGTAACAAACTATGTACAATACCAATTAATAAATTGAATAACCCACTTTCTATGAAACTGTATGCTCTGGAACATATCAAGGTACACAGTAATAATCATTTATATACTGATGGTTCCAAAGATGATATGGGAGTTGGACTCGCTGTTTACGGAAACAATATAAAAAGCCAAGCCTCTTTACATAACAAAGCATCAGTGTTCACTGCTGAATTACTAGCAATAAAAACAGCATTAACAACTATATATGAAAACCAGTTTAATGAAGTAACCATCTTTAGCGATTCACTAAGTTCAATAAATGCAATAAACTCTTATACTCCAAAAATCAAATTATAAATGAAATTAGACATACATTACATGAAATGAAAATGCAAAAGATATCTGTTACTCTATGTTGATACCATCTCACATAGGATTAGAAGGCAATGAAAAAGCTGACACCTATGCAAAAGAGGCTAGAACACTGCCAATATCAGCAGAATTATTACCATTAGAAGATTATACTAGATACAGTAAAGCGGTGATTAAGAAGAAATGGCAAAATAACTGGATGGAAAGCAGTCTTAACAATAAATTAAGAGAAATAAAAGAAACTGTAGACCCGTGGCCATCATCCTATCAGAATTGCCGCAGGTTTTCAGTAATGTTGACACGGCTAAGAATTGGGCACACTAAACTGACACATGGTTACCTGATGAGTAACGCCCATGCCCCTATACCTATGTGCGAAATATGTAATATACAAATAACAGTAAAGCATATTTTAAAGGTATGTCCAAAATATAGAATCCAAAGAGACATTTTATTTAGAAGATATTCCTTTAAAGATATACTGTCAGAAAATGACAAATTTTCACTTTTTAATATTTTAAAATTCCTTAAATTTAATCATTTATACAATAAAATATAAGATTCATAGAATAATTTATAATATATTCCTAATTAACTTAATTAGTTCTTAGATAAACATATGTCGCTAGGTTTAATTAAATTATTAGGTTTAAATAGTTTGTCTAATCCTTCAGGCCAGCCCTAGGAGAGTTAATATTAACTCAGTGGTCTGGTTAAACTAATGTTAAAAAAAAAAAAACGGTCTTCCTTGGGGGACTGTGAATTAATTCTATGCTCAATCTAACCTAGAAAAGAAAACACCTTGGGAGGCTGTAAACAACACTTAATAGCACAACCAATTACTGTGCAAGCCAAAAGATACGGGTTTACAACAAACGACTTTATTTACGTAGACATTATGGTAAAAATGGAACAGTAAAAATGACAAGCCGGTCTCACTAATAATGATAGAACACTAAGTACAAAAGTAGAATTATTTTGACACAAAATCAATCTGTGTCCACATAGGGACTTGATATGCCACAGCACTCGGCACTTTGCAATACAGCACTCATAGTGATGCCTGTAAAATTTGACAGGCTCCTCCGGGCAAGACTGGTGGCACCATGGAACTAAGGTTGCATGCAGAGCAATTCCAGATGAGACATCTAACGAATTATTATCTCTCAACAAATCTTAAAGCACAAGTTGGAGGGTTAGCATTAACTGACTCACTTCAAGCAAAGGAGAATTTAATTATAATTTTCACTGTTTCATGGAACACACTGGATACATTTAATAACTGGGTAACAAATAAGTACTTTACTTGGGAGAGATGTTATGAGAGAAATTAGAAGTGTAGTAAGAGAAATAGAAAGCTGGCAAATACTGATTCCACAGACTACTGCAGGCTGCTGTTTGCATCTACACATATGCAATAGCTGGCTGGATGATCTGAGCTTCCCCTTGGTCAAATGGGTCACACTGTTAGTATCACCAGGAGTAAGAAAGGCAAGTCGTGGAGTGCGGCCTAGCTCCCAACTGTAGCGAGGACTGGCCAGTGTGTGATTGACTGAGGGTGGCCTTCGGACTCTGCCTTAGGCATGACACCTTCCAAGGAACAAGTTGGTGGTGTGGAGTGCCCTACATCTGTGGAAAACAAGTCTTTGCCAGTATAAAGGACTGTAAGAGCGGAGAGCAAATTGGTTCTAAGGATTAAAGGAAGGGGACAAGTTATTAATGCCCTGAGTATTCCCTGGCATGTGATTCAAATTTGTACCTGAGTTTCCCTACAAGATACCCTACCTAAAAATGCAACACTCACATCTCTACCTGTTGGTCCTGGGTTAGCCCCACTGTTGGAGCCTTCCCCTTGTTGATAAACAGAGCCCTTATAGCAGTGGACATAGAGACAGTGGCGACAAAGTCACAAACAAGTTTGTCGTGATAATTTTAAATTTCAGTTGTATTTGCGTGGCCTCAGTGAGATAGACAGTTTCTTTATACATTTATATATATATAATTATATATATATATATATATATATATATATATATATATATATATATATATAATGTGTGTATCATATCTATAATAATGTGTCTGTAAAAATAATCTTCTTGGTAAGGGAAAGGGTCTGCAGCTTTTACCTTCTTCCCTCCCAGGTCAAGCCTGTATGTTCCTACACAAACTTTGATGTCTTTGTGCTTAAATTGTTTTTATAAGATAAACATTTTGCTTGATGTCATCTCCTTCCATGAATCCTAGCAACCTAAATATTCCCAAGCTTATGGAAATTAATTAGAAACTGCCTCTAAGCTTACAGAAATTAATCAGCCAATTAATTCTGTGGAATGGACGACATCTCAAAGGGCCAATCATATGCTGAGAGAAATTCTAAAGCCTATTTTAGTTTCATGCTGTGAATTAATTCAGAACTCCATATTTTCAACACAATGGGATAGGAATTGAAACTGAATACTGAATTTAGAGCTGTATTGACCCAAATAAGATCATCAAAGCAATATATTCTCCGTGGATAATTACACTTAACGGGTATTGTATTTGGCCATCTATTAATCTCCTTGACTTCATTTCTCCGTATGTGTGTGTGTGTGTCCCCATTCCTCCCACTTCCCTACCCCCAAAAACCAGTTTAAGCAGGGTGGTCCCTAAACACACCCCCTCTCCCCAGGACCTCAACTCCCTCATGGAAAAACGATAAACCCCCTCGCGCTTCCTCCTCCCCTCCCCTCCGCCTTTCCCATCACTCTTTCTTTCCCCTCCTTCCCATTCTCTCTTATACCTTCCACTCCCCCTTATCCCTTCCCCTCCCTTTACCCCTTCCATCTCCCCCTTATTCCTTCCCTTCCCCTGCCCCTCCTCCACCCTTCCCCCTTCCTCACCCCTCCCCTCCCCAACCTTCCCCATCACCCTCCCCTCCTCCTCCCCCTTCCCTCTTCCCCCTCCTTCCCCTTTCCCCTTTCCCATGAACATAAGGGGGAACATATTAAGGGTGGAACATGAAAGGGAACATAAGGGTGGAACATGAAGGGGGAACTTATTAAGGGTGGAACATGAAGGGATCATACTAAGGGTGGAATGTGAAGGGGGGACATATTAAGGGTGGAAGATGAAAGGGTAACATATTAAGTGTGGACTATGAAGGGGGAACTTATTAAGGTGGAACATGAAGGGGAACATATTAAGGATGGAACATGAATGGGGAACTTATTAAGGGTGGAACATGAAGGGTAGCATATTAAGGGTGGAACATGAATGGGGAACTTAGTAAGGGTGGAACATGACTGGGAACTTATTAAGGGTGGAACATGAAGGGGAACTTATTAAGGGTGGAACATGAAGGGGAACTTATTAAGGGTGGAACATGAAGGGGAACATATTGAGGGTGGAACATGAAGGGGGACATATTAAGGGCAGAACATGAAGGGGAACTTATTAAGGGTGGAATATGAAGTGGAACATATTAAGGGTGGAACATGAAGGGGGACATACTAAGAGTGAAACATGAAGGGAAACTTATTAAGGGTGGAACATGAAGGGGAACATATTAAGGGTGGAACATAAAGGGGGACATATTGAAGGTGAAACATGAAGGGGAACTTATTAAGGGTGGAACATGAAGGGGAATATTAAGGGTGGAACATGAAAGAGAACATATTAAGGGTGGAACATGCAGGGGAACTTATTAAGGGTGGAACATGAAGGGGAACTTATTAAGGGTGGAACATGAAGGGGAACTTATTAAGGGTGGAACATGAATGGGGGCATATTAAGGGTGGAACATGAAGGGGAACATATTAATGGTAGAAAATAAATGGGGAACATGTTAAGTGTGGAACATGAAGGAGAACATATTAAGGGTGGAACATGAATGGGGAACTTATTAAGGGTGGAACATGAAGGGAAACATATTAAGGGTGGAACATGAAGGGGAACATATTAAGTGTGGAACATGAAGGGGAGCATATTAAGGACAGAGCATGAAGGGGGAACATATTAAGTGTGGAGCATGAAGGGGAACATATTAAAGGTGGAACATGAAGAGGGAACATAAGGGTGGAACATGAAAGGGGAACCTATTAAGCATGGAACATGAAGGGGATCTTATTAAGGGTGGAACATGAAGGGGAACATTAATTGTGGAACATGAAGGGGAACATATTAGGGGTGGAACATGAACAGGGAACATAGTAAGTGTGGAGCATGAAGGGGAACATATTAAGGGTGGAACATGAAGGGGAACATATTAAATGTGGAACATGAAGGGGGAAATCATTAAAGATGGAACATGATGGAGGAACGTATTAAGGGTGGAACATGAAGGGGGAACTTACCAAGGGTGGAACATGAATGGTGGGACTAATTAAGGGTGGAACATGAATTGGGAAATCATTAAGTGGAACATGAATGGGAACTTAGTCAGGGTGGAATATGAAGGGGGAACTTATTAAGTGTGAAACATGACAGGGGAACATATTGAGTGTGGAACATGAAGGGGGGAGCTTATTAAGGGTGGAACATGAAGGGGAACATATTAAGGGTGGAACTGAAGGGGAACTTATTAAGGGTGGAACATGAAGGGGAATATATTATTGGTGGAACATGAAGGGGGAGTGTGTTACATGAATGGGGAAATCATTAATGGTGGAATATGAAGGGGAACTTATTAAATGTGGAACATGAAGAGGGAACTCATTAAAGGTGGAACATGAAGGGAAACATTAACGGTGGAACATGAAGGAACTTATTAAGTGTGGAACATGAAAGGAGCTTATTAAGGTTATATTATGGGTGGAACTGAAGGGGAACTTATTAAGGGTGGAACATGAAGGGGAATATATTATTGGTGGAACATGAAGGGGAACATACTAAGTGTGTTACATGAATGGGGAAATCATTAATGGTGGAATATGAAGGGGGAACTTATTAAATGTGGAACATGAAGAGGGAACTCATTAAAGGTGGAACATGAAGGGGAAACATTAACGGTGGAACATGAAGGGAACTTATTAAGTGTGGAACATGAAAGGGGAACATATTAAGGGTGGAACATGAAGGGGAACATATAAAGTATGGAACATGAAGGTGGAACTTATTTAAAGGTGGCACACAAAGGGGAATATATTAAGGCTGGAAAATAAAGGGGAACTTATTAAGGGTGGAACATGAAGGGAGAACATATTAATTGTGGAACATGAATGGGAACTTATATGGGAACTTATTAAGTGTGGAACATGAAGGGGAACATATTATAAGGAACATTAATGGAGAAATCATTAATGGTGGAATATGAAGGGGAACTTATTAAGTGAGGAACGTAAAGGGGGAACATATTAGTGCAGAACATGAAGGGGGAAATTTCTGAAGGTAGAAAAATGAAGAGGAGCATATTAAGGGTTTAACATGGAGAACTTAAGTGTGGAACATGAAGGAGGAACTTATTAAAGGTGGATCATTAAGGGGGAACATATTAAGGATGGAATATGAAGGGGGAACTTATTAAGTGTGGAACATGAAGGGGGAACTTATGAATGGTGGAACATATTAAGGGTGGGACACAAAGGGGGAGCATATTAAGTGTTATATAAATGGGGAAATCATTAAAGGTGGAGCATGAAGGAGGAACATATTAAGGGTGGAACATAAAGGGTGAACTTACTAAGCATGGAACATGAAGGGGAACTTATTAAAGGTGGAACATGAAGGGGGAATTTATTAAATGTGGATCAGGCAAGGGGAACTTATTAAGGGTGGAACATGAATGGGGAAATCATTAATGGTGGAATATGAAGGGGGAACAAATTAAGGGTGTAACATGATGGGGGGAACATATTAGGTGTGTTATATGAATGGGGAAATCATTAATGGTGGAACATGAAGGCATAACTTATTAAAGGTGGAACATGAAAGGGGAACATATTACGGGTGGAACATGAAGAGGGAACATATTAATGGTCTTATATGAATGGGGAAATCATTAATGGTAGAACATGAAGGGGGAACTTATTAAAGGTGGAACATGAAGGGCACTTATCAAGTGTGGAGCATGAAGGGGAAATCATTAATGGTGGAACATGAAGGGAAAGTTATTAATGGTGGAGCATGAAGGGTGAGCATATTAAGGGTGGAACATGAAGGAGAACATATTAAGTGTGAACATGAAGGGGGAACTTATTAAAGGTGGAACATGAAGGGGGAACATATTAAAGGTGGAACATGAAGGGGGAACATATTGTGTTATATGAATGGGGAAATCATTAAAAGTAGAACATATTAAGGGTGGAATATATTAAGGGTAGAACATGAAGGGTGAACTTATTAAGTGTGGAACATGAAGGTGGAACTTATTAAGGCTGGAACATGAATGGGGAAATCATTAACGGTGTAACATGAAGGGGAACTTATTAAGTGTGGAACATGAAGGTGGAAACCATGAAAGGTGGGACACGAAGGTGTAACTTACTAAGGGTGGAACATGAATGGGGAAATCATTAAGGGTGGAACATGAAGGGGAACTTATTATGAGTGGAACATAAAGGGGGTACATATAAAGGGTGGAACATGAAGGGGGAACTTATTAAGGGTGGAACATGAAAGGGGAACAAATTAAGGGTGAATCATGAAGGGGGAACTTATTAAGGGTGGAACATGAAAGGGGGACTTATTAAGTGTGGAGCATGAATGGGGAAATCATTAATTGTATAACATGAAGGGAGAACTTATTAAAAGTGGAACATGAAGGGGGAACTTATTAAGGGTGGAGCATAAAGGGGGAACATATTAATGGTGGAACATGAATGGATAAATAATTAAGTGTGGAGCATGAAGGGGGTTACTTATTAAGTGTGGAACATAAAGGGGGGATTTTTTAGGGGTGGAACATGTTGTGGGAATTTATTAAGGATGGAACATGAAGGGTGTACATATAAAGGGTGGAACTTGAAGGGGGAACTTATTAAGGTGGAACATGAAGGGGAAACAAATTAAGGGTAGATCATGAAGGGAGAACTTATTAAGGGTGGAATATGAAGGCAGAACTTGTTAATGGTGGAACATGAATGGAGAAATCATTAAGTGTGGAGCATGAAGGGGTTACTTATTAAGGGTGGAACATGAAGGGGGTATTTATTAAGTGTGGAACATGAAGGGGGAACTTATTAAGGGTGGAACATGAAGGGGGTACTTATAAAGGGTGGAACATAAAGGAGGGAACTTATTAAGGGTGGAACATGAAGGGGGAACAAATTAAGGGTGGATCATGAAGGGGGAACTTATTAAGGGTGGAACATGAAGGGGAACTTATAAAGTGTGAAGCATGAAAGGGGAAATCATTAATGGTAGAACGTGAAGGGGGAAGTTATTAAAGGTGGAACATGAAGAGGGAACTTATTAAGTGTGGAGCATGAAATGGGAAATCATTAATGGTGGAACATGAAGGGGGAACATATTAAGGGTGGAACATGAAGGGGGAACATATTAAAGGTGGAACATGAAGGGGGAACTTATTAAGGGTGGAACATGAATGGAGAAATCATTAATGGTGGAGCATGAAGGAGGAACTTATTAAGGATGGAACGTGAAGGGGGAACATATTAAGGGTGGAACAAGAAGGGGGAACATATTAAGGGTGGAACATGAAGGGTGTTGGTATAGGTATGGTACGGATATGGGTATGGAATGGATATGGATATAGGCATATGTATGGGTATTGGTATGGTACAGATATGGGTATGGGTATGGTACAGATATGGGTATGGATATGATGCAGATCTGTGTATGGGTATGGTACAGATACGAGAAATAGCAGATGGGAGCGATAGCAAGCATCTGCTAGTAATTAATCGGAAGACGGGCAAAAACATATTCATATCTGCGGTGTGATTCAGTTTCATTTTCCGTTTTCGGTAAGAAATTAAAAGAAAAACAGGAATATATTTCTTGCGATGTTCACATCAGCACATAGTATGATTTCCTGGCAACTGATTATCATGATATTCATCAGTTCTGATAACTACTCACTTTCATTTTTACAGGTATTTATTCTCAGGATAATTCCACTGAGATTTGGACAGTATTCAGAATAACTGACTTTTCAGATCTGTAAGATATTCCAGAGAAATGAAATATTGGACACATAGAAGTCTCTTGACCCGTGGGCAATAGAAATCGAGTATATATTTGGTAAAGAAAATTCAAAGTAGTCTGTTCAGTTTTTTTAGTGGAATTTTTTTTCCTCGGAACTGTACATATCTTCCTTATTTACTTAAAAATTGTATTGTAGATATGCCATTTAAGAACAATTATACACTGAATAAAGGACTTAACTAAGAACTATCTTTACAATATTAAAGGTTTTAGTTTTTTGTAAACTAAAACTATTGAGATGGCTATTTGTCTGTCCGGCCACACTTTTTCTGTCCGCCCTCAGATCTTAAAAACCACTGAGGCTAGAGGGCTGCAAATTGGTATGTTGATCTTCCACCTTCCAATCATCAAACATACCAAATTGCAGTCCTTTAAGGTTAAAGTTAGCCATGATCGTGCGTCTGACACCACTATAGTTGCCAACAACACGGGCCACCTCCGGGCCGTTGCTGAGAGTTTCATACATCATTATACGCTGTACAGAAAACTTGATTGCAGGCGCATTTTTTCCTTGTTTTCATTTTAAATTCCACTAAGTCATGCTGTTAATTGGCGAGTCGTTGAAATAGCCTTTTTTTTTTTTTTGTATGCTGGAACGAAGAAATAAATTAATCAAGTTTTATAGGAGAAAATTTTGTTAAGAATATGGGTATTAGCCTAGGAATGCATACATTTGTTCAATTTATTTAAAAAGAAAATATGTATGATGTACTATCGTTAAGTATTGTAGTATGACTAGTTAATTTTCCATTCAAAAGTAAGAGCCGTCGAAAAACAAAATAATAAATAGTACCCTTACCCTCTTTCACGTAAAAAGATTAATTAATAGTATTAAAAATCTGTGCGAACCCATTTAAAGACGTTTAACTTGAACGAAACGAGTCTTGTTTCTTGCTAGTGCCGGAGTCCATTAATTGTTCTTGCTTTATGTTATAATATAACGAAGCAGAACGTTTTCAATATCGTTTGTATAATTTCAAGGTATCACATATTTCTTTTTTGCGGTCCTTTAGGAAATTATATATCAGTTGCTCAGCTTTTTTCTTCTTCAACTAATATATTCTTTCTGTAATTAAAGGAAAAAGTAATTTTGTCCAACATTTTCTTTGTTATTCCAAGTAATGATAAAAAATGTGTTTAATCGGTGTCCTTTATCTTCAAATGAAATAATACGGCATTGTTTCTTTTTCATCTAAAGAAGCGTCATTCAGTTATCACAAGATACTAAACATTTTTCTTCGATTGGCCAGCTTCCTTTTAAGCGACTTGCCTAAAGTATCGTTTCACTCCCTACTTAATTTTCGAAGCTAATTTTTATTTATTTTTACATCTCTCTCTCTCTCTCTCTCTCTCTCTCTCTCTCTCTCTCTCTCTCTCTCTCTCTCTCTCTCGCGCGCGCTAACACACACAAAGTAATTTATCTAAAATATTGTCTCACTCTGTATTCAATCTTTTAAGCTGATTTTTTATTTACTGCGCTTAACTACTTCGTCTCTTCTCTCTCTCTCTCTCTCTCTCTCTCTCTCTCTCTCTCTCTCTCTCTCTCTCTCTCTCTCTCTCTCACACACACACACACACACAAAGTGATTTATATCTAAAATATCGTCTCACTCTGTTTTCAATCTTTTAAGCTGATTTTTATTTACTGTGCTTAACTTCGTCTCTCTCTCTCTCTCTCTCTCTCTCTCTCTCTCTCTCTCTCTCTCTCTCTCTCTCTCTCTCACACACACACACACACACACACACACACACACACACACACACACACACGAGATGGAATCACACAGTAATGAAAGCTCCGGTTCCCCGAAGAGTGGCAAGTATTGACACATTTCAGATACAAGCTTCAAAGAAAGGTATTTTGAAGTCGGGCGCTGTCGGCGTGGCTCCTTCTGATTACGTCCAGCAATATTAGTATGTTAAGAATGTCCCAGAATTGTCTTAGATGATGACACACCTTGGGCGGTGCCCAACTTTTGGTGAGTGACAGTCCATATTCCTGGCTTAAGTGTGACAGGGAAAATTCAGGCCCATTTTCTTTTTTTTTTTTTTCTTGGTGCACTTTTGTTTCTTTTTTTTTTTTTTTCAAAGTGTTTGTTAAGCCCATTAGACAGCAAAGGTTGCCTGGCTATGTCGTCCTCTTTTCTAAAGCTGATTCGTGTTCTATTGTTTCATGATTTAAATTTTTAAATACACTGCGCATCATTACTGTATCCCGTACCCCCCCCACCTAATGTGGCAATTCTCAAAGATTCTCTCTCTCTCTCTCTCTCTCTCTCTCTCTCTCTCTCTCTCTCTCTCTCTCTCTCTTCACCACGTAAACTTATCAATTCCGGGCTCTATTTAGTGCAGTTATGTCTGTCTTTTCCTGTTTCTTTTTTATTCTTTTTTCAGGCATAGAGAATGGCGCTAATAATATGAGACGAAAGCAGATCAATTGTATGTGAGTCATTTAAAAAGTTGTTTAGGCAAAACTGACAAAATTTTGCTCAGAAGATCAACAAATGATAAAATAATGTTCTTTATTCATCTGTGAGACTTACATGCAATTCGTGTTTTTATGATTTTAAAGTCCAGGTTGCCATTGTATTAGACATTCGACAGTCACTATAATTTTCCTGTGGCGAACATCTGCTGAAAGTTTAAAAGTCCTCTCGGGAAAGCTGACTCTTCATATCGTTCGTAGCGCAAGTAATTTATATAGTTTAGTGACATCAATCCTTCTCATTTCCTTAGAGTAATCCTTCTTATTTTTCAGATTAATCCCTATTCTTTCAGACTAATCCTTCTTATTCTTTCTCCGCAGGGGGATAGCGCTGTCAGTGCACCTCACGGTGTGCATTGTAGGCATTACTAGAAGTTCTTTGCAGCGTCCCTTCGACCACTAGCTGCAACCCCTTTCATTCCTTTTGCTGCACGTCCATGCTTATCTTTTTTCTCTTGCTATCTCTCAATTTTCTTTCCAGCGCTGAATGACCTCACAGGTCCCAGTGCTTGGCCTTTGGCCTAAACTCTATATTCCATTCCATTCTTATTCTTTCAAATCAAATTATCCTTCTTATTTTTCATATTAATCCTTATTATTTTCGTAGTGATCTTTGGACATTCGTTGACATAAACGAGATAATTCAGGAATATTTGCTATTTATTCTGCAAGAAAGGTTAAGTATACCTTAGTTCAACCAGACCACTGAGCTGATTAACAGCTCTCCTAGGGCTGGCCCGAAGGATTAGATTTATTTTACGTGGCTAAGAACCAATTGGTTACCTAGCAACGGGACCTACAGCTTATTGTGGAATCCGAACCACATTATAGCGAGAAATGAGTTTCTGTCACCAGAAATAAATTCCTCTTATTCTTCATTGGCCGGTCGGAGATTCAAACGCGGGGCCAGCAGAGTATTAGCTGAGGACGGAACCCACCCTGCCAATGAGGAACTTTATTCTGCAAGAGAACAGAGCGTCTTGTTTTCCATATTTGTAGTTTCCTTGATTCCCTTAGTATTCTAATTTGTTTTCAGGCCACGGACGACCTTTACAGTTAAAGAGGAAAAATATGGACAATCTCTTTTTGATTAGTGATAAAAATGGAAAGGCAAAAACTTCTAATGTATTTCTAGCGAACAGAATTTGGGAAAATTACACAACACAATACACAGCTAATGTTTTGGTTTTCTATATATTTCCTACAAACATAATATCGAGATATTACTTAAGTAGTGGACGTCTGGAGGCTTGCTGAAAATTTCCTTTCCAACAAGAGCATTTAGAGATTGCAAACCTCCGGTGGGACTTAGCAGTCCACCTATTACGCATATGCACTTCGTTATGTTGTGTTGTGCGTTCCCAATGTTTGAATGACTCTGCTTCTTTTTATTGTGTTGATGTTCTGCAATAGCCGAGAACTCCGTTACTCATAGGAACGCAGGATACTTGGTAAATAATTCTTCTCACACTGTTTATCTAATTTCAGGAGGGGGTTAGTGATTTCACTGGGCACACATTTTTATTCAGAATGATCATGATCTCTGGCCAGCCACACTGGACTTAGTTGACACAGATCTTACCTAAAATTCAAGTTAACTCTAACTAAAAATTGATCAGAAGTCTACGTTGAATAAAACTCCGCCTCTTCTAATCTTCTAATCTTAATGGTTCAATTTCAACTCCCACTTTTGGCAAGGACAAATCAGGTCAATTTTGCTGACCTTTTCACTTCATAATCATTCCTTTAGCTCCTCCTTACTTTCCCATAACTCGACGTTGGTTGTGGTTAAACTCCAATTTACTTGGTCTCATGGCTCATCATTTCAAGTTATCAACACCGTCTCTCTCTCTCTTTCTCTCTCTCTCTCTCATAATCCCGATCAGTGAATTTCATACTTATTCACTGTAGAAATACTTTCAAACTCATTGCATAACATCACTCGGCCACATACCTACATTGACTACAATGTACAAAATTATAAATTGAATCAATTAATGTAAGAGGATTAACTATCTCAACACTATATAAAACCATTACAAAAATTAACTCTAAGCCAACCAACTAAGGTAAACCCAGCAATAATAATGTAATGCGAAAAATGAATAAAGTAGTCATGTAAGCAGGTGCACGGAAATAAAATTATATGAATGCCTATAAGATACATTCAAAGAAAAACTTGACTATAGTCAATTACTTCAATGTCAATAATTTCCATTAATAAGCAATAAATGCAAGAAATATTAAAATGCATCATAGTGCTAAACACAAACAAGACAAGTATGAGTTTATATATCAAATACTCAAACTAAATGCAGAAAATTATGGCAAAGTAAATATATCAAATGCCTATTACTCTCTGGTTATCAATCATGATAACTTGGTAAAAATTCACACATCATAAACATATCTGATTGTTATTAAAAGAAATCATAAATTGTCAAATAAAAAAAAAATCAATCATCAAAATGTTCAAGTACAAGTCAATGGTAAACTCTATCACTCTTTAGGAAGGATTCTGTCCATCATGTCTTTGATCATGGTAAGCTTATTCAGTATTAATTTCCTGACAATTATAAAGGAAATGAAAGCAAACAGTACCAAAAGAATGACATTTATGAATGACATGATAGGAGAAATCTCGATCTTATATGTATGAAAGAAAGTATTAATCTCTTCTAGCTTTGTGAATGTCTCCAATTCCAGTTCTGAAAGTTGAAATTCGTTAATAACTTCAAACTGATGTGCACTTTTAGTGAAATTCAAACTGTATGTCGTGAAGACTGTAGGTTTGTAATACAAATTATGTAGAATGACCAATTCACAAGCAGATGAAAATGAGTGTACGTTAATGAAAACTACTTCTGTTTTGTTTGACTTACAGTCAATCTTAGCATTCAGTCTGTTGGCTGAGAACACAAAAATTTCATCATCAATGATTTGAGCCTTGAAAGTTTCTGTAAACGGTAGGTACTTACAATGGTTCTTACCATTCTTGTTGTTTACAAGATCATCTAGACAATGAAGAGCACTCAAGGGTTCATAGAAATTCACAATGTTACAAACATATACACCATCATTAAGCATGACACATTCCCTGAACTCATGTTCGGGAATTTCGGTCACTAGGAACGAATCATGCTGCAAGGCAAAGTGTCGAACTGTTCCTTCTAGTACAATGGACTTATTATCTACTACCATTGGGAATGGATAGACTGACATCAATGATTTGATGTCTGGATTGTTGAAAGGGATCACTAGTATTATTTGATTGGCTATCACTTTCACTGTGATCATGCCATAATAGTCCACTATATTTTCTACTAGTGGCTTCAAATGGTTGTTCACAACACACTTCTGAATAATGGCTTCAATTTCACTAGGGGTTATCAGAAAAGGCGACAGCAGGTTTTTACCTGCCATCATGATTGCATTGAGTAATTCCTTGTATTCCAGAAGGAAATTACTTGCTTCTATGAGCAGTTGCTCCATCATTTCTGTTTGATGGATTCTAGCAATTTCTGATGAAACATTATGGAGTGCACTATTCACAAATTCTTTCAGCACTGTGATCATTTTCTGATTTTGATTGACATTTCCTATTACTTTATTATAGACAGTGCCCTGCTCAAGCCCAATTTTCAAGTTGAGCCACTCTTTCCTTTAGCCTTTCAACATTACCATCGGTCGCCACTCCAAAGAGATTGTGTAAGCGACGCCTATAAAGGGTATGAGTGATCGCTTTACTACTTTCCTTGGCATAACACTATCAATGTCACTCTGCAACTTGGAGAGCATGTCGTACAAATTTCTATCTTGGACACTGTGTAATCCTGCCCGTATCTGATTGCTCAGCTGGACTAACTGCTCTCTCTGATCGATAATGGACTCCGTCCGGATCTTAACAATGGCTAGGTCCTGTATCATCTTAACCTTGCCATGTTCCTTGATGATGGCTCCCTTCCTTAGTTGTATGAGTGAGTTCACAATTTGACTCACTGCCAACCACCAAACAATCCATTTGCTGAAATAATGTTATTAAGCAGTAAAAATCTTATCAACTGCATTTGTTTACCATTGCACTTGCCATTACCTTCTTCTCAAATTATACCTTGGGGTCATTGAAGATTCTACTTTATTATCTATCTTATCTTTATTAGACAAATCTGTCAACTGGGTAGACGACCAAGGTTCTGAATGAACTACTTTAATGTGGTTCCAATGTACAATAGATTCTCTCAAGGTAATCTCATGCATTAACTTGAATTTATTCAACTTCAAAACTTCTAAAACTCTATACGGACCTCAGAATTTAGGTGATATTTTAGTATTAGGTCCTTCAAGAACATGATTGAGTACATAAACTTGTTGTCCTACCTTTAACGAGGGTATGGTGGATCTGTTATTGTAATACTTACTAGATTTTTTATGTAACTCCTTTAATCTAGTCCTGGTAACCTTTATAGTCTCATACATACGTCTTGTCTTCCAAGCAATATAATCCTCATAGTTGTACGTACGTCTGGGTGGTGCGGCATCATCCAAAAGTGAATTTGGCATTCTCTTTTGGTAGCCATACAATAGGAAATGAGGAGTTTCTCCTATTGATTCATTTACTGTGTTGTTTAGAGTAAATTGTATGTCTTCGAGAGTCAAGTCCCAGTCTTCAGTGTTTGGGGTTACCAATGTTTTCAGAACATCCTTTATTTTGCGATTTGTTCTTTCTACTGCTCCATTTGAGCTTGGCTTATGTGCTGTTATTTGACATTTCTGTATCTCATAAAAAGTCACACAGTTTCTTTAGAATGTCACTAGTAAATTCAGCAGCATTGTCTGAGAGCAAAACTTGAGGACATGAATGTCTGGTTATGATTCTAGACTTAAAGGCTTCTGCCACCGCCGATGCTTCTCTGTTTCTGGTTGGAACAATTTCTACGTATCTGGTCAAATAGTCAATGAAAACTAAAATCTGTTTATTTCCTCTGATGGTGTTCGGGAATGGACCTAAGAAATCCATTGTGACTACTTGAAAAGGATTTAATTCTGAAGGATACATTTCCAGAGGAGCCTTGACGTTGACATTCCCTTTATGTACATTACATATGGTACAGTTCTGAACAAATCGACTAGCATCTTCACTACATCGAGGCCAAAAATAGTTTCTAGTGATTGTTCTACATGTTTTCTTAATTCCAGGATGTCCTGATAACTTGTATGAATGGGTTAGTTCTAAGACGTCCTGTATTAGTGTATTAGGAATGTACAAACGTGAACAAGCATTTGGTTCGTCTGAAGTTTTGTACAATAATCCATCTATCAACTGAAACTCTGAATTTTTCCTCACCTTGCAAGAGGTTACCAATTACTTCCCTTATTCTAGAATCCTTTTGTTGTTCCTGACGAACTTTGTCTAAATCTAGGTCTGTGATTTGACAACTGAAGGCGAAATTATGAGTGGTAATTTGTTTCTCATTCTCTTCTTGTGATCTAGATAAGGCGTCAGCTAATGTGTTATATCTACCAGGTATGTATCTAAATTCTGGGGCAAATTCTAATACGCTAACGAACCATCTATTGAACTTCATATTATTGATAAAAGCCCTTTTCTTGAAAAGATCAGAAATGGGTTTATGATCTGTAAGAACATTAATTTTATGTCCTAGCAAAATGTGCCTAAATTTCTGTAATCCCCAGACTAAGGCTAAACATTCTCTTTCTGTTGTACTGTAATTTCTTTCAGCTGCATTCAAAACTCTACTGGCATAGTAGACAGTCCTCATCCTTGTTTTATCCTTTTGCATCAAGACGGCACCTAGTCCTGTACTTGAAGCATCACAGGCTAAGTAGAATTCCTTCTCGAAGTCTGGATAAACTAGGATAGGATCTGTTATCAACATATCCTTTAGTGTTTTGAACGCCGTTTCCTGTTCATCTTTCCACTCATATTTAGCATCTTTCCTAGTTAACTCAGTTAATGGTTTTGCTATGGTAGCAAATCCTTTTGTGAAAGGTCGATAGTACCCTACCATACCTAGGAATCTTCTTATATTAGTGCCTTCAAATTTCTTGGGGCTGGATAGTCCACAATAGCTTTAATCTTTCCTTCTTGCATTTTCAAACCATGTTCATTGATAACATGTCCTAGATATTCTAAGGATTTCTTCATGAACTGACATTTCTTAATTTTTACCTTTAAACCGGCCTTTCTGAGCCTATCTGATACTAATTCTATTGTCTTGAAATGACTCTCTACATCCTTACTAGCAATTATTACATTGTCAAGATAAACCGATACGTCTTCAACATCTCCTAAGATTTGCAGCATTAAACGTACAAACGTTAAAGGAGCCGAAGTAAGACCAAACGGCATTACCTCGAATTGCAAATGTTCTTTGTGAGTACTGAATGCCGTGAGATGCTTGGATTCTTCATTGAGAGGAACTTGCCAATATCCACTTAGTAGATCGAGGCTAGAAAATACCTTGGCACCTCCTAATTGAGCTAACATGTCATTAATGACTGGCATTGGCATTCGATCAGGGACGGTGTGGGAATTCAATTTCCGGTAATCTATTACCATCCTCCAACTACCGTCTTTCTTTGGAACTAGCAGTAAAGGTGAATTATAAGGTGACTTAGAAGGAATTACGACTCCATCTTCTTTCATCTCTTCAACCATCTCGTCTACGATGGGTCTTTGACTTATTGGAAGTTTGTAGTTAGGTACATAAAAGGGTCTAGCACCATCTTCTATGACTATTTTGTGCTGCAGGACATCTGTCCTTCCTAACTTATCTCCTGTTACCACTACAACACTCCTATATTTCTCTAATATCTGTATTAACCTGTCCCTACAATGAGGAAAATCTGTATTATTTACTTCCCCTTCTAATTTAACTCTTGTGCCAGCTACAGAGACAAATGCTTTTTCACTTATGGTTAGTAAAGGGTTAGTAATCACAATTCCCTTACAGAATTCTATGCCGGCATGCAATTCTAGTCTCTTGTCAGAATAATTATACACATAAGTCGTGCAATTTCCACCATTAAGTCTTACTAGGGAATTGTCCATTTTCACAAAGTCTGGTAAGTCTTCATTAACTAATAACACATCTGTATCACCTAGGTTTTTATCTGTTACAATTCTAAGACAAACCTTTGTCAGACCTTGTGGATGCAGCATAACACTATTATTTAATTTAAATTTTACAAGATTATCATCGGCAGTACTAACTAAGCAGATTTCTTCTGCATTCTGTACATCGGCAGTGTAACAGACATCAGTATCATCTGAACTTTCATCTTGTGGTATCACAGAACTTATCTCTGTTATTTTCAGGTTGCCTAACAGCAACACCTCATTGAGATACTTCTCTTCCGTATCTTCTCCTATTATTAGGTGACTACCTTCTATTAGCATGTCAGGATCGTCAGGTTGGGAAAAAGAACTAAGTTCTTCGGAGGTATCTACTTGTTGTGCACTTGAGTCATCAGGTTCATACCTGCTATCTGAGAATTCCTCCTGAGTGGCTTCTAGGCTTTGAAAAGCAGTTTTACTATTTTCTCCTATTTCTTCTATCATTGAATTTCTACACACTGTCCTACCCGGGTTAGCATTAAATTCCATTTCTATCTGTTGGATGTCTACTTCTTCAGATGATGCTGTCTCAGGTAAAGTGATCAAGTTTATCTGAAACTGTTCCTCTTCTTCAAGAGAGCAAACATTTCCTCTATCAATTTCATTGATAGTTATTCTTCCATTGCTACAATCTAGTGTAATTCCACATCTTTTCATAGCCTGGAAGGAAAATAGAGCTTGAGCTGGAAAATATTTCTCTTCCAACATCACAAACTTTTCCCTGTATTTCTTATTTAGAATTTCTATCTCTAAATTGACATTGCCTATAGTCCTTATTTGCTTTCCAGCGATCCCCTTTATGGTCCTATAGGATTTTCTCATTTGGGAAAGCTCACAACCTATATGTTCTGTTAAAGTGCCTTTATCTATGATACTTACAGTACTGCCTGTATCCAACAATATGGAACTCAGTACACCTTCTAAGTGTACTTGTATGATAGGAAGATAGGCAACTCTTCCTGACACGTATTAAAATTCTTTACAAAAAACACTATTTCATTACTTCGAGTAATGTCTATTGGGGATACATCCTTATTCAATGTCACTATTTCTTTCTGTAAGGATGGACCTTTCTGCTGCGCTCTCTGTGATTGCCACTGAGAATCCACTTGATTTGGGTTACTGGGAGAGGTATTCTGATTATTAGGCTGAGTATTTTGGTTATTTTGAGACCCCTGAGAATTTCCCTGTCTGTTGTACCAACAGTTCTGGATCAAATGTCCTATCTTATTGCAATTCGAACACCATTTGTTTCTTCTACAATTCTGTGTTGTATGGTTGGAATAACCACAATTTCCACAATTTTGTCTCTGCCTATTTGACTGTGGTCTATTATTCCCTGAATTTTGGCCTTGGCTAGCTCCCCTCTGTCCAGGAGTCCTGTTATTTCCACTGTTACTTCCATTAGTTCCAGTGGTATTCCCATTGTTACCTCTATTTGGCGGCCTACCTTGATTGTTTCTGTTGATTGATTAAATCTCCTATTGTTGTTCCTACCGTTTCTATCAAATGAATTTCTGTTTCCCTGATGCCTAGACCTAGCTTGCCCTGATTGATTTCTACTGGACTGATTGCTATTATTTCTTGGGCTTCCACTAGCTACGGTTCCCGTAAAATCTGCACTACTACTTGATGAATTCTGTCTTACTTTCCTTTCTATGTACATCAAAGTTTGTACAATTCCATCATTTGGCTTCCTATCGCAGTACTTCTTTAAGGCTACTCTTTCTTCCTTACCCAAAGCATCGTAGATTGGTCCTAATGACATATATCTAAGTACCTTGGATATACTAGCTAAATCTGTTTCATCATCATCAAATTCATCCTTCCTTCCAACAACAATTCCTACAGCTTTCATATCTGTCGTCACTCTATCTATAGCTTCTTCTACTCTAGTGGCTAGAACTAAGTGATTACCCTCATATTTCTGATGATGGAAAGTTCCTATGTTGTACCATGGATCTTTCTGTGCTTCTGGTTGCCAAAACTGTAAGCACTGTTTCTTGAATTCGTTAAACAGAGTAATTTTTCTAAAAAGTACTGAATGAAGAACTGTATGTGCATCACCATGTTCCATACTAACATACAAGAGTGCTTCATCTATTTTCTTTCTCTCATCTGTGATACCAGCAGCTGAAATTCTGCTTTCTGTGTCTGCCAACCATCGATTTACACTATATTCTTCTAGTCTACTTTTATCTACATTACTTGGGTCTACCGTTCCACAAAATCTAGTGGCTTGGGTGATTACCGCGGCTTGTGCCATGACGTAGCGTCTAGGTACAGTCGAATTTGTTGGGTTAGTGGTTACAACGGAAGTGTTAGGCGCACTCGGTAAACTAAGTGGGAGACCCTGACTATGAAAACGTCTGGGTCTAGTATTACTAGGATCAATTTGTCTAGAAAGTCGTTCAGGTACAGGCCTTAGGTTATATTGAGTCTGGTCTCCGCCCCTTGTCTGTTGCAGTCGGGAAATTACTTCATCAAAGGATTCATTCATATTAACTAATAAAATATTCAATGATTCCAAGAATGAAAAATAAATGAAAAAAAATTTGAGAAGCAGGTACTTACTTCATTTTCATGTTCGCTGAGTTCTTAGTGACTGTTTTCCACCTGACAATAGAAATTAAATTTTTCCCAACTCATTCCTTCATAGGACTCTCTCACAATCTGAAAAAGTCTGATATTAGTTTTGGACATTACAATTGTTTGGGTTCCACTGCAAAATGCTGCGCCAAGTGTATAACAAAAAAATTATTATGATAGAATAATTTAAACAGAATTGTCTCTATCACCAAGTGAACGAAAATTTCTATTTCGTAAAAAAAAATTACTAAATATGAAAAAAAAAAAATTATTTCCTTCGTACAACAATAAGGAAATATTATTCAGAATATTATTCTTAAAAAAAATAATTTACTTAAATTATTTATGTTAAAAAAAATTATTTGTGCACTGCAGGGAAAAATAATTATATAAAAATTTCACGCACACAAAAAAAATTAATTCACAGAAAAAAAAATTTTCTTGATAATTCCCTGATACTAGGAATGAATGATTACTATTCAAATAGCTTCGTGTTGCCTTGCACTTGAAGATAGCGCTGATTGCACTTGAGCGCAATTTGTTGTTAGCATCCAGCGATAATCGGCACAGCTTGGCCGACTTCCAGTCCGTTACTCGCTGAATTTGTCGAAGAAAAAATTTGGAATCCCTTCCAAATTGTTGTTAACGACCGTGGGAGATACCAGTGTCTTTTTCTCCTGTCGATTGAAGACGCAACCTCCCAAAACTGTATCGCCGTTCCGATTTCTTCACTATCTTTCGTTGCCGTCGTTCTTCGCCGTCGTTCGTCGCCGCTCTGCTACCGCTAAGTCGCCCTTTTAGCGACCAAAATTTGTGGGAATTTCGTGTATTTAAGTCCGTACACGATAGACAAGTTCACTGAACTGACATAGATATTAGCGACTTTCATACGTCCGCCAACACTGTTTGTTTTCGTCAGTCTTCACTTGCTGCGATCGGCGAAGTTTAGCGCGAGTTGCTGCTAGTTTCATAAATTTCGTTATACTTCTTATAAAAATCACCGCTGATCTATGCCGTGATTATTACTATTGTTCTTATTATTGTAATAGTTAATTATTAAACTGAATTTGTTGTTGATCTTATGCGAACGTTCGGAAACTTCAAACTGGCAGAGATTTACCGCTGTCAATTTTTCACTCCGATCGACGCAAAAAGTTTCACTGCTTCGTGGAATATTTCGTTCTGCTTCGTTCCCTTCTGCTACCTTCTAATGCTGTGTTGATGTTTCTAGTGCTGAAGACCGTCTTGAAATTATTTGTGCTTTTAAATTGAGAGTTAGTTATTAGCGCAGTCACTCCTCACTCTCTGTAAATTTCTCTAGGGCCGTGAACATTTATTGTTTTTCAAATGTGCGCTGGGCGAAATCCCTCCAAGCTGCCACCAGTTATATTACGCATATGCACTTCGTTATGTTGTGTTGTGCGTTCCCAATGTTTGAATGACTCTGCTTCTTTTTATTGTGTTGATGTTCTGCAATAGCCGAGAACTCCATTACTCATAGGAATGATAGGATACTTGGTAAATAATTCTTCTCACACGGTTTATCTAATTTCAGGAGGGGGTTAGTGATTTCACCGGGCACTTTCTACATTTTTATTCTTATAACACTAATCCTTCACACGGCCAGCCACACTGGACTTAGAAATTTCTCTTGATGTCAGAGAGGAGAGCGACACAGATCTTACCCTAAAGGGATTCAAGTTAACTCTTAACTAAAAATTGATCAGAATGAACTCTGGACCTATGTTGAATAAAACTCCGCCTCTTTGAGGAAGTCTACTCTAATCTTAATGGTTCAATTTCAACTCCCACTTTTGGCAAGGACAAATCAGGTCAATTTTGCTGACCTTTTCACTTCATAATCATTCCTTTAGCTCCTCCTTACTTTCCCATAACTCGACGTTGGTTGTGGTCAAACTCCAATTTACTTGGTCTCATGGCTCATCATTTCAAGTTATCAACACTGTCTCTCTCTCTCTCTTTCTCTCTCTCTCTCTCATAATCCCGATCAGTGAATTTCATACTTATTCACTGTAGAAATACTTTCAAACTCATTGCATAACACACCCCCCAGTAGGTTCCCTCTGTCCACAGGTCACATTCCTATCTCTAAAAATTTAGTGAAATGTTTCTTGTCACTGGGTCCACCTTTTGGTAAAATTTGTGCAGAAACCACACGTCACTTTTTGCTCAGTCCTTTTTACAAGTAAATACTCCTTCGAATATATTACCTGATAAATTTTACCAAAAATATTCCATTGTAGGCTGAGGTAAATATTGGAGTTAGTTACCAAAAGCTTTGGCATTGTATGAGGTCACGATTTTTTATAGAAGAAGCATGAACCAAAATTTGCTTGACATCTTCTGGAATACATTTAACCTTAATAGTGATAGTAGTTACGTATCATTTATGTACGGTATGTTTCTGTGTGTGTGTGTGAGAGAGAGAGAGAGAGAGAGAGAGAGAGAGACATTTTAGGGCAGAAAACAAAACTTTATGAATGTAGTATTATTGGAACGTTGACAAGGAGAAAGAAAGGTAAGAAATGTAGGCGTAAATTGTTAGCCTCTTTGGCTGTGCTGTTATTTTAAGGTATGTTAGAGTCTTATAATACATTTTTGTTATAATGTTAACATACTATTAATCCTGGTAATATTTACCATGGCTCAGTGATAGGATAAATTTAGCTTTACGAGCCAGTTATTTTTAAGACGGAAGCAGAGTATCTGCTATAACAAGTAGTTGAAAGAGAGACTAATTAGCGAGAGAGTGTTTTGTTTCGTTGCTTTTCCATATCTTTAGTTCTTGAGCGGTGTGAGGACTCAGAGAAAGGAATGGTTGATTTTTCTAGATGATACACTACTGATTTGGGGTAGTGAATAGAAACTGCAGAAACAAGGGAAAGCGTTTGCAAGAAGAGAACGTTGAAAGTCAATATGAGCAAGAGCAAAGGTTTACGACTATTTTACCTTTGATTGGGTGTTCTTAAAAATCCGCAAAACACTTTGAAATATCATAACAACAGACAAAAATAACATTCGCCCAACTCACTTGGCGTAACTGATAAATATATTGAAGCCGTTAATATTCCTATTGCAAGTTATTGCAGATTAAAAAATTTATAAATGCAGTTTTACATCATCATAATTATATTCCCCCCATTTCCAGCATGAAAAATGCTTGTTATTCAGACCCCCACAAATATCAAATAAAATCATCATATTAAAGTACTTTATGATTGAAATGACATATAAACAAATATTTTTCCCATCCCTTGGAATTCCGCAAATAGCAAAGGCACTTCCAATTAAATTTAGTATTGCGACATTTTCACATAAATGGTAATAATTTCATATTTGGCCACGAATTTGATAAGCAAAATGAATATCGAGAAATTCTCAATTTTTTTATCCAACTGGATATTTAAAGCAAAAACGCATACGCCTGCTCAAGTAATGAAAAATCTAATTTGCTTAATGCTTGTGTGCGTATGAAAATAGGCTATAAGTCCTCGCCGAACTATTATTCAGAGAATGATTTTTCACTTAAGAAAAAAAAATCTTCATTTACCATTCTTTTATTTAGCAATTCATTACCGTAATGGTAATGTCAGACCGTCCCCTTTTATTCCAGTTTATATATTTTTCGTGGGAGTGCTTGGATATAGAAACAGTTATTTCCCCTCCTGAGAGTCTTGCAGAATAATGAGAGTAAAAAGACGCTGGAATTTTAATACTAAATGCGAGGGAATATTGGGTAAAGGAAGAGCATAACTGGGTTATCGATTACTCCTACTGTATGTCCTCGAAGACTGATGTGTAAAAACACTCGTCGTATGGATGTTTACAGGAATTTCGGCCAATTGTGTGGGTACATAGTTGACATACGCATTAGTTATCTGGTACTGCTTTCTGAGTTAAAAACGATTATAGAGTGAACCGTATAAAGTGTTTAAAGTGTTGTTCAACTAAGTTACAAAGATTCAGTTCATTTCTCCTTAAGCCACACCTGTACACACACGCACACACACACACGCGCGCGCGCTCGCGCGCATGCTAGATATTTTAGTCATCGTCTCTCATAAAAGGCCGTTAATATTATTGTATTATTCATCAATGTCCTCAGCGTTCACATACATACAAAAAAGCCTTTGATTTTGGCCAAAACAACAACAAAATAAGCCAAAAACTCACTGAAAACAATTTAAAGCCAGTCGGTAAATTGTAATGGGGCAATTTCTCCTCCAGATGTCAAATGGTGACCTTGAAATCTCGGAAGTCGGTCAGTGGGGTAACGTAGAACGGTGCTTACCCCCTCCCCCTGGGAAAAAGGTAGTTATCACTACTATTGATAGAGACTGTATGGTAAAATTAATAATAATAATAATATTATTATTATTATTAACTCAGTACAGGAAATGTAAGTGAGCTGCAATAATAATAATAATAATAATAATAATAATAATAATAGTAAAAATGCGGTATCTTAAATCCTCTCTTCTACTCCAATCATTGTAACGTAAATCCTATAGTTAACTCCATTTATCATAAGAGATACTTACACAAATGCTACGGTTATAATAAATAAATGCAGCGTTAGGCCTATTGACTGCGTTTTGTAGCCTTAAAACCTGATACATCTTTTCCAATCATTATTATGGTTTTTTTTTTTTTGTGGTCTATCACAGTCATCCTATTCGACTGGGTGGTTTTTATAGTATGGGGTTCCGGGTTGCATCCTGGCCTCTTTGGAGTCCATCACTTTTCTTACCAGCCTATGTGCGCTGTTTCTAATAGCACGCTCTTCTGCATGAGTCCTGGAGCTACTTCGGCTTCTAGTTTTTCCAGGTTCCTTTTCAGGGATCTTGGGATCGTGCCTAGTATTCCTATGATTATGGGTACAGTTTCCACAGGCATATCCCTCTTGTTTTTATTTACCGATCTTGATACTTATCAGTTTTTTTCTTTCTTTCTCATCTACTCTGGTGTCCCAAGGTATTGCGACATCAATGAGTGATACTCCTAAGATGGAATAACATAAGGTGAGATCGTCGGTCGCTCGGTTCCCGCACTGTGACGTCACAGGTGCGCGTCGACTGGGCAGTGCACTTAATCATTATGTTTTGACAGTAATTTGTTGCTATGCTGGTGTTCACAATTTCCATACAGGAAAATATTTTCTCTTTCTCTCTCTCTCTCTCTCTCTCTCTCTCTCTCTCTCTCTCTCTCTCTCTCTCTCTCTCTTAAAGCACAGCTATATCAAGATACCTAAGACCTTACCATACAGAATATAATCTTGTTGGAATACAAATAACGAAAGTAACGAGGGTGAATGAATGAAAAAAAAAAAAAAACTTTCCGGACTTTTATTGAATTAGCGCAGTGTTCTTTTATTTACAAAAAATTACTGAAGAATTTTTTCATTTTGTTTACACCTTTTTTAAGAAATTCTGACTTCCTTTCAGCATTTAATATTTTCACCCTAAAATGTATTCTGCACCTAATAAAGAACTTCATTACTTCCTCTGGAAGATCAATGTTTAATTCCCCATGAAAAGATTTAAAGAGTTGTTCCATTTCCTTTAAATTATTGAAAAATTTAGGACTGGGCCTAAACAACACTTTCTTCCTCACTTTGGAGATCCAGTCGTTGTTTAGGCATTCATTATCTGGGAATCCTAAGGAAGGATATTTATTTCTGTACTTGTGAGCTATATAACCTCCCAGATAATTCAAGGCTTCCATTTCTATACCATTTCCAGACTCTACTCCAAGATCTACAAAATCCTCTTCCTCCAGCTCATTAGGTAGACCTACCTGAGGAATTCTCATCAAGAGATGAGCAGAGATACATAATTCAGAGTCTAAGTCAACATGACTGAAGTCACTTTCTTCAGGGTTTTGGAAACCAAAGACTTACCTGGTTCCATAACACTAGTATTACTCATACATGTCATGTTATCATCATTGGGAGCGACATTATGACCGTGATTGCTTAAAATGCTGTTCTTACCTAACAGGAAATTCCTCAGTCTATACTTGAAGTCCACTGGGGATGGGTGATCATGACAATGCCCTACTTGTCGAATATAAGAAAAAAAATGTTCAACACTGTCTTGGCACAATCGCCTGGTCATCTCGTATTCAATATCAAATTTCTCATGCAACATATTGTACAATCCTTTGACTGACTTTGATGATATAATGATGCCTTTCTGAAAAGGATACATTTTACCTCTGACCCGTAATTCTTGGGCAAATGTTATCATTTTGTCAAGAATGTCAATTTGGTGTTTCTCGCTCAAAAATGCATTTCTGCTAGCTTTTACAGAGTCGTATCTCATACAAGAATTCATTGTATCAAACCACTGATCAATCAACATTATTACATCAGAAGTCTCCCTACAATGCATACTTTTGAGTAAACCGTTACTGTGACAAAAATCTATTGCATTCGCCACAGATGAAGAAAGTAGCTGGACAGCAAGCTTTACATTCTGTCTTTTATAACCTTTGACAGTTAAGTGAGTCATATGTTTATCTTATGAGCTAACTTTAAATCACGAGTAGCCAGAGATACAAGTTCTGAAATTGGATTTGAAATTGGATTTGATGTAATCATTTTACCTGAAATCAGAAAACCATTGTCAGTTAGATTATTTGTTATCAATTTCATTAAGTGAGGCGGATCTGCAGAAATAAACACAGTTCTAGATGAATCAGCAGGATTAACAAAACAGTTTTGATCGACAGATATCTGAAGGACTTTAAGCAGACCTTGATTGGTACTTCCCATATATGATGTAGTACTTACAACAGGGAAACCTGCCTTCTCAAACTGATTAATCAAGGCAAACAAGATATCTTTCGTCATGGGTTGATCAAATTCATAATAAACTGGTTGCTTCCATTTACCAAAGAGACCACTATTATAACCACTTGTACTTGTTTATGAGGTTCATAGATCCTGCCATTAGATCCATCAAAGGACCATCTTTCTTCTACCTTCATTTCATCGAAAAAGAGGACAGCAATTTTTTCAATATGGGACAGTTTTACCTTTAGCAACCATTAACTCAATTACAGGTAAAAGCATACCAGGTTCACGACTTAACTGCCTTGCCCATGTTGTAAAGCTCGAGAATGGTAATTTACAAGAAATTCTCAAATATCGATAGGTTTTAGAACTCAGTGCTCTTAATGACAAAGCCAAAGAAATATCTGAATTAGACCATTTCCGTATTGTTTTTCCTGAAAAAAAAAAAAAGAATTCAAATTGTTCTTCAGAAAAGAGAGGTTTCGGCGACATTTTTACTGGCTGAAGTTTTGTATTTGCAACCAATAAATCCCCTGACAAGCTCTTCATTCTTAGCCTTCAATTGTGCATTTTCCTGCTGCAGACTATTGATTTCACATTTCAAACTTTCAATAATTGTTACTTCTTCATTCCTTGCTTTCAGCTCATTTGCCTCATCTTCGTCCCTTCTAGCATCATAATTAAGTAGAGCTTCAGAGGCGGTTCTTTTCCTCCCACGTCTCTCTGATCTCTCACTTCGGTCCGGATCTGTTGTATAATAGTAGATTACTGTGTGTATATATATATATATATATATATATATATATATATATATATATATATATATATATATATATATATATATATATATATATATATATATATATATATATATATATATAATATTTTTTTTTTGGGGCTGAATCTTATATAGAACTAGGTTAACTGGTTAATTCCTAAAAAATATCAGTGAATGCATTTCTTGAATAAATAGAGCAATTTTTTTTATATCTTCTGGACATATATACACAATAGCCAATTTTTTGTTTCACCTAAAATACGGCATATCCCCTATGAGGGGGTTGCCAGACAGGACAGAACTAAGCGACACTAGGCAATAAAATTATAGTAAAGATGTTTTCACTAAGGCAAGATACCATAGCGAAAAAAAGTTACATTGACATTTTATTTTTGGAGTTCTGTATAGCCTATGCTGTTCGACTGTAATCCAGCATATCTTGAGGGTAATTTAGCACATTAAAATGGTATACAGTGTAATCAAAATGCCCTTTATTTACTGTAATTGAAAGAATATGCGAGAAAGCGCACACTCACGCACAAGTATATACAATCAGGATTCCAGGTGAGACAAGAAACCTCCCCCTTACCCCTATGTGCGGGCACCCATTTTTATATATATATATATATATATATATATATATATATATATATATATATATATATATATATATATATATATATATATATATATATATATAATGATTTTGGGCCTGTTCATAGATAAGAAAAGCTGTTGGATGATTAGGCTAATGAAAGTCACTTAATTCTCCATACACTACTTGACTCATCAGTAGGTCTATGCTTTTATTACCAGATTCAACGCTGTGACCCCACGATATCCCTTAGTGGGGTTCTTAAGAAATAAAAGATCTAGGCCTAATTACTGTCTGCACAGGAAGACTACTCAGGGGTAGGTCACTACGCATAGGCCTAATCACCTGTTCGAACAACTTTACATTCATAAAAAGAAAGTATAAAAGAAAAAAAAATTGGATAGCCTTAATCCGATAATTTCTTCATTCATTGCATAGGCTAGGCCTATTCTAATTTTGTATTTCATTTCAAGAATTTAGTCCAGGCTACTTATCAACCGAAAATATGTCACTAAAAATTGCACTAATGAGATTGTAAACAAATTGTTAAACCATACCTGACTTTACGTCCTTAAGAGGTAAATTTAAAGAGGAACTGCGGTTTTCTTTAACCTGTGATAACTTCTCTGGTAAAGTTGTGGTAGCAGTTCATGTTGAAGATTTCTTTCGTAATCTTCTGTCCGGAAATGGACAGAACAAATCCTGGCATCCTTAACATTAATGCTATCATTTCTTTTACATGCATTAATCCATACTTTGGACACCTTGGGGTCTTTAGAGAACCTGTGAAAACAAATCCCTTTCTGTCTGGAACTATTAGTGCACCCAAAGATGGAACACACACCCATAATCGTGAACTGCAACAATGCAACTAATGATTGTCAAAACCAAGACAGAGTGACAAGTGCATCGCTCAGTCGATGTGCTCCTGTGACGTCACAGAGAGAGGGAAATTAGCGATTGGATCCCTCGGTGAACACACCTTATGTTATTCCGTCTTGGATACTCTCTTCTTGATTTTGTCAATCAGCGTCAAGTCTGGTCTATTGGCACTTATCACCCTATCTGTTCTAATACCATAGTCCCAGAGGATCTTTGCCTGATCATTTTCTATCACTCCCTCAGGTTGATGTTTGTACCACTTATTACTCTAACCTAGCTGGCATTTCTTGCACAGGCTCCAGTGGAGGGCTTTTGCTACTGAATCATGCCTTTTTTTGTACTGGTTCTGGGCAAGTGCCGGACATTCATTTGATACGTGGTTTATGGTCTTGTCTTTCATATTGCACTTCTTGCATATGGGTAAGATGTTATTTCCTCATATTGTTCTTTGGACTTACCTTGTTCTTAGGGCCTGATCTTGTACCGCTGTTAGCATTCCTTCTGTTTCCTTCTTGAGTTCTTCCCCCTGTAGCCATAGCCATGTCTCATTACTGGCCAGTTCTTTAGTCTGTCTCCTGTACTGTCCGTGCATTGGTTTGCTTTGTCATTCCTGTTCTGTTTTTCATTCTCCTGTCTCTGTGTATTTCTGGGTCTTGTCGGCTTTTATCAATCTTTCTTCCCATGCACTCCTTAGCCACTCGTCTTCACTGGTTTTCAGATATTGTCCCAGTGCTCTGCTCTTGATGTTGACGCAGTCCTATATTTAGTAGACCTCTCCCCCCTTCCTTTCGTGTTATGTATAGTCTGTTTGTATTTGCTCTTGGGTGCAGTGCTTTGTGTATTGTCGTGTGTTTCCTAGTTTTCGGTCTATGCTGCATAGTTCAGCCTTTGTCCACTCCACTACTCATGCGCTGTATCTAAATACTGGTACTGCCCATGTGTTTATGGTTTTCGTCGTGTTTCCGGCATTGAGTTTTGACTTGAGTATCGCCTTAAGTCTGTGCATATATTCTTTCCTGATCGCATCCTTCATCTCTTGGTGTTTAATATCCTCTCCTATTACTCCCATGTATGTGTATCCTGTCTCATGTATGTGTTTGATGGTATTCCCATCTGGTAACTTTATCTCTTTAGTTCTTTCACTTTGCCTTTTTGTATGTTGACCAAGGTGCATTTTTATTCCAAACTCCATTCTGATGACCCCAGATACAATCCTTACAGTCTGGATTAGGGTATCTATTTCCTTGATGCTCTTACCATACAGCTTGATGTCGTCCATGAACATCAGATGGTTAATTCTGTTGGCTCCTTTCTTGAGCTGGTACCAGCATCCTCCTCCTGCAGTGCTTTTGCCATAGGAATCATGGCTACTATGAAGAGTAGTGGGGACAGTGAGTCGCCTTGAAAATCCCCCTCCTGATGTTAACCTCTGCAAGTCTTATCTCAGAGCTTGTAAGTACTGTATTCCAGTTGCACATTGTATTTTTTTAGGAAGCTGATGGTGTTTCCCTCTGCCCCATATATTTTACAGTTGACTCAAGTCAGATCTCATCGCCATGATTTGTTTTTCTAGGCGCCTTTTCCAAGGCTGTTGCTGACTTGGTTTCTGTTGGGTTGGCTGTGATGGTGGTGTTGGTGTTTGTATCCCCATGAGTTCTACTACTCGTCTTGCTCCTGCATATGCTAGGTTATTTGTTTCTGTGATAGTAGTTGTTTGTATTGTCTTATCATTTCATTAACTACACTTGTTTTCTCCCTTAGTTTCTTTGTGTTGTAGGCTTTCATGGAGGGGATCTTTGTTCTTTCTGTATCTGGGTTCATCCACTGTCTGATCTTTTCTACCCATTCTGACATCTTCGGTATTTCTCGTGTGCCATTGTTTGGTAGTTCATAATTTCTGTCGTCTTCTGAGGTATCGTCTCTTAGTTGGTCCTCTTGTCCTTCGTTCCTGGGTGTTATTTCTCTCTCCAGTTCCTCTCTTTCTGTTGTGGAGAGCCAGTTCTTTCTCTTTATGTTTATTACTTGGTCTGCCAGCCTCTGTTCTATTTGAGGGGTGTTACTTCTCTCATTCCAGGTGTTGACCAATCTTCTGTATCCTCTTTCTGTTGGGTTGCTTCTGATGTAGCATCTCCATATTTCCTTATTTTCTTCTCTGGTCCATTTCTTCTTCTTCTTCTGGTTTGCCTCTATTGCTCCAGTCTCTGGTTGCTGGTTACTGTCGTTGTGGTAGTCAGTTGCTGGATGACGATCTCCAAGTACCTGACAGTCCTCCCCGCTCATTGGGCTGTATACCTGGCTGCTGGACGAAGCTCCTTTGTTGCCAGAGGTTCCATTTACGTCGTTGTCGTTTAATCTTTCATTTCTTTCCATCAATGCTGAGTTTTGCTATTTAACCCATAGCTGAACCCTACCCCATCAGGGATAGGTACTCATTTACAGTTGAGTAGACTTAGGAAATTGTGGTAAAGATCCTATCCAAGGAATCAACGCCGAGGTGAGAGGGTCACCCATCCAGAGACTGACCAGCCCCAGTGTGATCTAAAAAACCAAGATTTCATGCCATTGCGCATGAAAAAAGTAACCACTGCCACGGTGTAAAAACCAGTAAGTTACTTCATGGTGTTTTACGCCACACCACAGGCTGCCTTTTTTTTTTTTTTTTTTTTTTTTTTTTGTACCAGAAAATATCCCTCTGCAAGAATAGATCTAGATATCCAACTATTTGCACGCATGGCAGAGATCTTCTACAAGAAGAGTTCCTTCGTTCGGCAGAGCCGGTCTTCTAGATTATTCCAATCATCAGAAAGAAGACATCTGCAAGAATGTATCTAGATATTCGACTATTTGTCAACGAAACAAAGACCTTCTACTAGACGTCTTCATTAAGGGGCATAATACACTTGAAGAAACTGAGTTCCTTCGTTCAGCAGAGCCTGGATTATTCTAACAGAATTACTGGAGAATACATATCTGCACGAGTGTATCTAGACATCCAGCTATTTGCTCACATGATAAAGATCTTCTGTGAGGAGGGTCGTCATCATGGGACAGCGTGCCTGGAGAAAATTCGTTTCTTCGCTCTGCAGAACGATTATTCCAACAGAATTACCAGAGAACGGACATCTGCAAGAATACAGCTAGATATCCGACCCGAATAAAAAAATATCTTCTGTAAGAAGAATCTTCATATATGTAATGTGTATATATATATATATATATATATATATATATATATATATATATATATATATATATATATATATATATATATATATATATATATATATATATATATATATATATATACTGTATATATATATACTGTATATATATATATACATACATATACATAAATGCATTAATAACAGGAATATCATCCTGTTTAAATAAGCTCCTATTATACATACACTATATAGCCTATGTATATACATATATATATATATATATATATATATATATATATATATATATATATATATATATATATATATATATATATATATATATATATATATATATACATACACTAGCTGACCAACCCAGCACTGCCCAGAAAGACTCTGAATGACACTCTGTAAGCTCTCTCTCTCTCTCTCTCTCTCTCTCTCTCTCTCTCTCTCTCTCTCTCTCTCTCTCTCTCTCTCTCTCTCTCTCTCTCCCGGTTTCTCTTCCTCTCCTCTCACTCTCCCCGAACACACCCATTCACTATTATAGAATTCACCACCTAAGGCCATGTATTCACGATCAAGTTTACCTGTCATTTCTTCTGTCAGTTCATCGAAACTGCCATTAAAATTTGTGTAGACAACAGTTTGTGGGCAGAGACAGTCCACTCACCGAAACGGATGAATTGATGGCATTACCTAAATATCTTCCAACCAGCTGACAGGTGATTGCACGTGTGGATAGGTTAGAGCCAATTTCGCAATGGTTTACTTCTGTATTTCATCTGGGCAGCATCTCAGATGTTCTGATCATAATATGAATAAATTATGTATTGGCTTATTCATTTCACTGTTATTTGTAGGCCATTATAAGTCCAAATCATACAATAAAAACCTAAAACAATATTTCCATGTGATACAGACAATTTGGTATAGGCCTAGGCGAATGATGTCTTTATATGATATGTGTTTTATAATGAAAGTAAATTTCATTGTCCAGTTCATAAAAAACTGAACCAACCCCTCAGTTCTAATTTAAACTCATTCATTAATATTGTATGAGAATAGACATCTTTTTTTAATAAGAAATATTTAGTCTGTACTCTGTTACACCTTTTTACTTCTTTCCTATTATTAAGTGAATTGCTGCAAGAGTTAGCCTTCCACTTCCTCATCATATTAGGAAAAAAGTGGCAAAACACTTTCCTATACGGCTAACTTCAAATCGTGATACATATTTTTTATATTGGTTTTATGGACGCTTTTAACATAATATAATAAATTACAACTCATTGTCTTTACAACGACATCAAATTCCTTAGCGTTGAATTGTGTATAAAGTTACATATATGGTATCTATACATTTTGTCAATTCGTACAATAATGTAATCAAGAATCAAAAAAACTTTCCCTTCTTGAAGGAATGTTAGGTTTATTGTTCTGAATAAATACATGTTGATAAAAGATAGAAATGAATATTTATCATTCTAATATGTAACCATAAACAGTAATTTTATTTCCCTAAATGATAGGAATACTATTACTTACTGTGTAAGATTACATCAGCAAAAGGTATGAATTGACGTGTTGTGTAAGCTGTGAGCACTTCGAGTTTCTAGAAGTGCAGTAGTTGCCATTTCTTAATTTAATACCTTTTTACATCTAATACATTAACCCTCCAAGTGCCTTTCGGAAAAGATTTCCAAATGTAATGATCTACATTCCTGTAAAGTTTTAATGTAGAATTTTCAGTCATTATCTTCCAGGCAATCAGTACCAAGCAACATGAAAAGAAACTTATCTTCAATTTTTTTACCAATTCACACAATAATCAATTCCAACCGCTGGAGTATCCAAGGCGATATTTCGATTATTCCACAAGCCAGTGTGTTGTTCTTCCTACACCATGTTGGTGACCATTTAATAAATGACATAGGATCGTGTGTAGGATCATTTTAACACCGTATGCAAAAAAGGGAATGTGTTTATTTACTTATAACATCATATAACATTTTCAACCACATGTATGAATGGACGGGGCAAATGACTTGTGATTATCACTTTTCACATGATGAAGTGGTTGCCAGATGTCGCATATGTAAAATTAACAGTTATTTTTCGATATATATTCATTTCATGGGCGCTTGGTCTAGCGAAGAAGTAGGTATTAGAGTTATGGAAACATTTGAGGTATAATGCTATATCACTCAGCTTCTGTACTATATGTACCGAAAGATGCATCATAAGTTGTTGTTCTTCTCTCTAGGTAATAATAATAAACCTCATAGATAGAGATAGATTTTGCTCTAAAGTGTTTGAAGTAATGCCTTGGAGAGAGAGAGAGAGAGAGAGAGTTTGGTGGTGGTTTAGGCTGGCTGAAATCGTTGTGTTAAGCCACTACTACGCATGCCCGGACTTGGCTACGCTTACTGCGGAAAGAAATGATCGATTTGGGTTTTCAGTGTAGGTTTTATCGAGATAATAAAAAATTATATTAATTGTTATCATAAATTATGATCAAAATTCACATAAATTCTGATACAAAATTTATGTTATAGTGGATTTATTGTTGTAGGTTAATCATGCTTCTGGCAGCTCCAGAAGAAAAGGTGAAGTATCAGGTGAAAAATGAGAATAAACCCAGAAACCTGAAGGAAAAGGGTGACGGAAAAACGAAAATTTCATATGTTTTGCCTTTGTTTCTATGTCTGTCATGGGGTAGGGGTTTGATTTTGAGTTAAAAATCTTTCTGTGGTCACATAGAGACCGCTTGCGAAATTTTGTCTGGGTCTGTCAAGCGTTTTGGATTCCTATAGAAGCCAAACAAATATACAAACATTCACTTTTATATATACATATATAAATATTATACTGTATATATATATATATATATATATATATATATATATATATATATATATATATACTGTATGTATATATATATATATATATATATATATATATATATATATATATATATCTCCATAAAAACCTTTCTGTGGGGACACAGAGACCACGTGCAAAACTTTGTCTGGGTCTGTCAAGCGTTTTGGATTCTATAGAAGCCAAACAAATATACAAACATTCACTTTTATATATATATATATATATATATATATATATATATATATATATATATATATATAGTATATATATATATATATATATATATATATATATATATATATATATATATATATATATATATATATATATATATATATATATTTATATATATATAAGAGCTCATTTAAACAGGATGGCATTCCTGTTGTTAATATATTTATATGTATATACATGTATATATATATGTGTTTATGTTGTATATAGATTATATATACATACGTATTATATATACATACTTACACATACATACATATATATGTATACACACACACATATATATATATATATATATATATATATATATATATATATATATATATATATATATATATATATATATATATATATATATATATACACACACACATATACAGTATAATATATATATATATATATATATATATATATATATATATATATATATATATATATATATATACATACACGCACACATATATACAGTATAATATATATATATATACATACACATATACACATATATACAGTATATATATACATATATCTATATATATATATATATATATATATATATATATATATATATATATATATATATATATATATATATATATATATATATATATATATATATATATATATATATATATATATATATATATATATATATATATATATATATATATATATATATATATATATATATATATATATATATATATATATATATATATATATATATAATATATATATATATATATATATATATATATATATATATATATATGTATATATATATATTATAGAACTCAGAACCTAAAAAGTTGTTTTTATCGTGAGAATAAGATCAATTATATATATTTTACACAATTACAACTTAATACAAACTTTTTCTAGTACATTCCCCAGTGGATTATGTCTACAAACTATTGTTCACTGTTGACTGAAAAATGCTGGAATACAAAAATTACCCCATCCTTCCCTATTAGAGCTAATAGATTATTTATTAACAATGATCTTTATAATATTAGATTTTACAATTTTAACAAAATAATGCCTCCATGGATGATAAGTGCACCCCAGATACGTAACAAACTATGTACAATACCAGTTAATAAATTGAATAACCCACTTGCTATGAAACTGTATGCTCTGGAACATATCAAGGTACACAATAATAATCATTTATACACTGATGGTTCCAAAGATGATATGGGAGTTGGACTTGCTGTTTACGGAAACAATATAAAGAGCCAAGCCTCTTTACATAACAAAGCATCAGTGTTCACTGCTGAATTGCTAGCAATAAAAACAGCACTAACAACTATATATGAAAACCAGTTTAATGAAGTAACCATCTTTAGCGATTCACTAAGTTCATTAAACGCAATAAACTCTTATACTCCAAAAAATCAAATTGTAAATGAAATTAGACATACATTACATGAAATGAAAATGCAAAAGATATCAGTTACTCTATGTTGGATACCATCTCACATAGGATTAGAAGGCAATGAAAAAGCTGACACCTATGCAAAAGAGGCTAGAACACTCCCAATATCAGCAGAATTATTACCATTAGAAGATTATACTAGATACAGTAAAGCGGTGATTAAGAAGAAATGGCAAAATAACTGATGGGAAAGCAATCTTAACAATAAATTAAGAGAAATAAAAGAAACTGTAGACCCGTGGCCATCATCCTATCAGAATTGCCGCAGGTTTTCAGTAATGCTGACACGGCTAAGAATTGGTCACACTAAACTGACACATGGTTACCTGATGAGTAACCCCATGCCCCTATACCTATGTGCGAAATATGTAATATACAAATAACAGTAAAGCATATTTTAAAGGTATGTCCAAAATATAGAATCCAAAGAGACATTTTATTTAGAAGATATTCCTTTAAAGATATACTGTCAGAAAATGACAAATTTCCACTTTTTAATATTTTAAAATTCCTTAAATTTAATCATTTATACGATAAAATATAAGATTCATAGAATAATTTATAATATATTCCTAATTAACTTAATTAGTTCTTCGATTAACATATGTCGCTAGGTTTAATTAAATTATTAGTTTAAATAGCTTGTCTAATCCTTCGGGCCAGCCCTAGGAGAGTTAATATTAACTCAGTGGTCTGGTTAAACTAACGTTAAAAAAAAAACGTACATTATATTAAATCATTCACACCATATTGCATTTTGCAAACAGAAATGAAGTCTTTTCTAATAACCGGTCTCTTCTTTCCGTATTTCTTCTTATTTCCTTCTGTTATTTCTTCAAAATGAACACCTTATTCTTTGGAAGCATCTTGAATTTCAAGTCAATGGCACCTGTGGGCTGGCTGCACATGGATAGGGTTCATCTTCTGAATAATAATGATAATAATAATAATAATAATAATAATAATAATAATAATAATAATAATAATAATAATAATAATAATGAAGAAAAAATACTCATAGTTGCATGAGTCTTAAATTGAGAAACAAATCCACAGTTATGTATGGGTGCATATATTTATTTAAAAATAAATCTCTACAGAGAGCTTTCGGGAATCTGTTCAAGTCTCCTTTTCAAGGGGAATCGAACGGATTCCCGAAAGCTCGAGTTCCCTTTTCAAAGAAATTGATCAAATTCCCGAAAGCTCTCTATAGAACTTCTTAAAAATATACATATACCCATACATAACTGTGGATTTGTTTCTTCAATAATAATAATAATAATAATAATAATAATAATAATAATATTATTATTATTATTATTATTATTATTATTATTATTATTATTATTATTATTATTATTATTATTATTACGATAATGCGTACGTTCACATTTTGCATCTGCTAGACCTAGTTCAGTGTTTTCGATTACTGAACCTAATAAAATATTCCATGGCTACATTGGCATGCAGTTTTCTTATTTATTGTGAAGTATTTTCTGTAAAATTTGTCTTCTTTACTTAATTAATAATAATAATAATAATAATAATAATAATAATAATAATAATAATAGGGGTATCTTAATAATAGAGGGGTTACCTTGCTTGTACGTCTTGACACACAAGCAAGGTAACCCCCTGTGCCCCATCATCAGTCAGATTCCTGCCCCGACATACCAGTTGGCTAAGAGGCTAAATGCCATCCTGACTCTTATGTCCCGGCAGCCACAGCCTGAAGTCATCAGCAGAGTTCCTGGAGTACCTAAGAGCGGCGCCCCCTGGAGGATGTATTGCTTGATGGATGTGGAGTCCCTCTGTGCCAGTGGTTTCTGGTGCTCCTGCCTCTTTGGAGACAGTGCCAGTGGCACTACCGCTTCTGTGGAGCCTACACCAGCTATGCCTGGTGTGTCAGTTTCTTTTGGAGGCTGCACCAGCTGTGGCTGGCACTCCAGCTTTTATGGAGGCCGCATTACCTGTATTTGGTGCTTGTTTCTAACTGGAGCCCACACCAGCAGTGACTGAGTCTCCTGATGCTTCAGAGGATATGTCAGTTGAGCCTGAAACTTCTATCTCTCCTCAGGCAGTGCCCACTTTGTCTGGTGCTCCTGAACTTGAAATTTCAATAGCAAAGACGCTATTAAAGGTGCCCAAAGCACATGATACTGGAGAGGCTTTGCCATCTGTGGCAGGTACCTCCTCCATGGTAGCAGCACCACCATCGAATTTAAAACGGAAGGCTGCCATAAATAATCAGCCTCCTTCCAGAAACAAAACATGGGTAAGGCAATAAACTTAAAGTACTTAAAAGGGGCTCCAGTTTAACATCCTCAAAACCAAAGTAAAATTCATTAATTTTCTCCCGTGGAACTAATTAAGAGTGAAATGGGAAGAACTAAGACTGCTCATATCAGAAGTGTCTCCAGTATGTAATACTTTGCAAGAGACCTTAATTGGTAATGATACGAGTCCTATCCCACGAGAGCATATGGCCGATCATTCCACCTATAACATAAATATATGAAGTCATGGGGGTGTAGTTTTGTATGTTCGTGATGACACCCCACAAAATCCTTTCTACCACCTACTGAAGCCTTCCCCATTGATGAATTTAAATCCCTCATTCAACAACTACTACGTCCCTTTGTTATTCGTCACCAATCATGGAGGAAATTGCCTTTTTCCATCATAGAAAGTGAAAATGTGGTAATTCTAAACATGTAGAGCCTACACATTTTCATGTCCAGACAGGCACATTATTAGCAATTAGTTTATCCATATGCAGTGATGACTGCCTTATTGATTTTAATTGGAGATTTACCAGCGACCATTTTCCAATAGTTGTGAATGTAGCTTCAAATCCTCCATCTTCAAGGCTACCTAAATGGAAAAGCTGATTGGGCAACATTTCAGGAACGCAGCTCAGTAGATGACTCGGCTGATGACTTTCCCTGTGTAGATGATGCTCTTGACTTTTTCAATACAATTACATTTTCGGCTAGTCTTCAGTCAATAACTAGGGCTTCAGGCATATTTATCCGCCGACCAGTTACCTGGTGGACTTGTAAATGCCAGGAAACTCAGGAGAACTATGAGGTCAGCTTTCACCAGATATTGCAGACGAAAATGTGAGTATTACCAGTTTGAATTTTGAAAAGTAAGAACTCGTTTCTGCATGGAAATTAAAAAGGCACGAAAGGAATCTTGGACAATTTTCGCATCTTCACTAAATTCAAAAACACCCTTGACTTTAGTTTGGAAGAGTTAGAAAAATAACAGGCAAATTTACTCCTTGTTAACCTCTAGTTATCACCATCAATGATTGTGAAGTAGCAGATCCCCGGTTAGTGGCAAATGAATTTGCTAAACATTTTGCTAATGTTTCAAAGAAAAATGATGACAGACCCTTTTCAGGTCAAAGAGGGCTAATGGAACAGGTAGAAATTTACTTTAATACATGAAGGAATGAACAATACAATGTACCTTTTACTATGAGAGAATTTGAATCAGCCTTAAATAAATGTAGTGAATTAGCTCCTGGACTGGATGATATAACATAGTCAATGATTAAGCATACCCCCGAAAATACCAGATTTTTCACATTAAGCCTCAACAGAATATTCCGAGAACATATCTTCCCTAAGCTTTGGGAGATGTTAAAATTACTGCCATTCATGAAACCAGGGAAAGACCCATTCAAGACAGAAAATTTTCTTCCCATTCCACTGACATCATGTCTGTGTAAGTTCATGGAAAAAATGGTGAACACGTTTGATGTGGTACTTGGAATGTGGCACATATCTGTCGTCAGCACAGTGTGGTTTTCAAAGTATGCACTCCACAACTGATGTATTGGTTCGAATGGAATCTTCAATATGTGAAGCTTTTGCTAACAAGCAGCATCATGTGACTGTTTTCTTTGATCTTGAGAAGGCTTATGATACAGAAAAGAAAGTATATATTAGTTTAACCAGATCACTGAGCTGATTAACAGCTCTCCTAGGGCTGGCCCGAAGGATTAGATTTATTTTTACGTGGCTAAGAACCAATTGGTTACCTAGCAACGGGACCTACAGCTTATTGTGGAATCCGAACCACATTATAGTGAGAAATGAATTTCTATCACCAGAAACAAATTCCTCTTGTTCTTCACCGGCCGGCCGGAGATTCGAACTTGCGACCAACAGAGTGGTAGCTGAGAACGGAACCCACTCACCCAGCAATGAACTATGGCTTATGATACAACATAGAGATATGGTATTCTGAGGGTTAGAGATATGGTATTCTGAGGGTTCTATATGAATGTAACCTGAGAGGCACTTTGCCTCGTGTTATCAAGGCTTTAAAAAAAGAAAAAAAAAGTAGGTTATTTCAGGTTCATGCTGGAGCAACAATGTCAAATGTATTCAACCAAGAAGAAGCAGGAGTGCTACAAGGAAGTGCTGTAAGTGTAACCTTATTCACCTTATGGGGTACCAAAATAATTCCCCCGGTTGTAACATCTACCCTTTTTGTTGATGACCTGTCGTTATCTTTTGCAGCAACAAGGATGGCAGTGGCTGAACTCCACCTTCAGCTCTGCATTGATAGTATAGTCAGTTGGGCTGAGGTGAATGGTTTTAGATTTTCTGCTAGTAAAACGGCAACCAAGTACTTTTGTCGTGTAAGGGGATTCCATCCTGATTCAGATCTGTTCGTACATAGGCAGAGAATCCTATGCGTTGGTGAAACAAGGTTTCTTGGGTTGATTTTTGATAGCAAGCTGACTTGGATTCCATATCTGAAGTACAAGTATATCAAGACAAAATGCTCGAAAGCAATGAATGTGCTGAAAGTTCTGTCCCACACTAAGACTATACAAATCTTTAGTCTTTTCAAAATTAACATATGGGTGTGAAGTGTACACCTCAGAAAAGTGAGATGCCTCTGGATCTGCATCATCAACGTTTGCTGGTTCGCAGCTGGTACAGATTTTAGAGGCTCCCTAAGTCCTTAACCAGCATTTGCATTAGAAATGAAAGGCATTGGCAGTTTTATGAAAACACTCCAAGCAACCTTAACCATTTGCTTTTAGAGTGAAATGTATTATCAGGCAATTAAACATGCCAAGGTTATCCCTCCTAGAACCTTACAGAGGTTAAATGGTGTAGGTATTTCAGTTTTACCAAGGCAGAAATGTCCAATGAGCAATGCAGTCAATATTCTTAGATCATTCCTTTCAACATGATAACTCCGTTGCAGTTTTCACGGATGGCTCAAAGTCAAATGCTGGTTTCGGCTTTGGAGTGGCCTTCCTTGATGTAGAAAGAAGCGGGAGGTTATCACCTGTTGCATCTGTTTTTACAGCAGAACTGCACGCAGTTTTAAAGGCCTTAAAGGAAATTTTAACTCAGCATGGAAACAGTTTTACTATATGTTGTGATTCGAGGAGTGCGCTTCAGTCGTTGGAATCTTTTAACTCTTTAAACCCTCTGATTTTAGAGATATTGGAATTGCTGCTTTTAGTAGAATGAAGAGGTAAAGAAATAAATTTTTGCTGGATGCCTTCCCATGTTGGAGTGGTTGGGAACGACCAAACTGATCAACTTGTTAAGTCAGCAGTCACCTCCCCTGAACTCACGAAATGTCTGCTACTATAACGGGATGTATATCCTGTAGTAGATCGGAAAATTAAAACGATTTGGCACTCCCTTTGGGACAATATTTCCATGAGTCAAAAAATGCGCAGTATTGCGTCATCAGTGTCTCCTTGGTCAAATCCTTATATGCCAAGGAAACAAGAAGCGATGTTGTGCAAGCTTAGGATTGGACATACAAGACTCATGGGTTCTTGATGTCCACTCTGCAATGACTGTATTTTGCCCTTGACTGTGAGACTTTTGCTGGTCGAATGTCCCAGTCTTGGGAATCTAAGGCATTGGTTCCTCTCTTGAGGACGTGACAGAGATGGATATCCAACTTTGCAACGGTTCTCGGGGAGGACAGTGATTTAGAGCAGCTATATATCTTTGTTAGGGAGTCGGGCCACCTCAATAAAATTTAGATCATATACAGTATGTGTATATGCATGAATATTATATACATATATATGTTTTACAGATATGGTTATATATATAATTTTTAGATATTTCTTATATGAGACTTCTTTTAAATCATTTATTGATGAATCTCTTTAATTTCCTATATGTTTTTATTAGGCGTTAATAACCTAGCTGTTGTAACGCCAGTTTTAATAGCCACAAATCAATCAATCAATCTGGGTTATTCATCTTAGGGAAAAAAGATTTTCGATATACAATATATATATATATATATATATATATATATATATATATATATATATATATATATATATATATATATATATATATATATATATATATATATATATATATATATGGAGAGAGAGAGAGAGAGAGAGAGAGAGAGCGAGCAAGCGAGCGATAATGCACTTAAGTTTGCGGTTTACCCTCAGGCGATGCATGCGTGTACGTATGAACACGCAGGCTGTCTTATGTGCTAGACTAGTACAGCGACAACAAAATCACAATCATACAAGTAACTTTATTGAATAATACTTGCTAAGACTCTTATTCAGATAAACAAAGCATTGAACACTTTCTTATAGTTTTAAACTATAATCATTTTGATTTTTGTTTTCACTTGTTTACAACTTGGAGCACGCGTGAAAACAATGTCGCCGTCCGAGTTGTCCATCTGAGACGGAGAGAGAGGAGTGGTCTTATAAAATGTTTACTTAATATTCCCTTCTGCAGTTGGGTCAAGGCGTGATGAGGGGTGGGGCGGTTATATTATGTACCCCAGGTGCTATAAGCCATCAAATACACTATTTAGCATTAAAGGCACTAAAATTTCTGTTCAGAATTTGTAGCTCGCATTCAAAAAGATGTTTTCACCTCAACAATAAACCAAAAAGGTATACCTTCCTCGCCTTGCCTCTTTCTCTCTTTTTATCCCTCTCTCTATTTTATAAACGCACACACTCACTCCTACTCTCCATTACCATGCCGTATCAATAACTCCACTAAATAGAATCTTGTTCAAGATTACTATCTACTTGCTAGTTGAAATCACCTCGATCTATCACAAAAAAAAATAATAAGCTACGGGTCAAGATCTAGAATAAGTAACAAAAGGAACAGAAGTAATTCTAAATGGTGATTTTCTTGGTAAGTAAATCAGGAGGTAATTCGTGTGGTTGATGCTGATATCCTGGTTGCTAGTTTCATCCTGATTATTGCTAGCATTATCATTTCTGTCACCCTCACGTTGTTCATAATGATGGCAACTTCGTTTAAGACTGGCATTCTGTTCGTAAATGGTCATTCCAAGGTAATAAATTTGTCCTGTCAGAATAGATATAATTGAGAATTTCTTTTCACTGGACGATTGTGAGGCAACTTTCAATCCTTAGATATGTTCTTTTCTCTCTGTTTCAAAACCACTTGTGTCGTATTACCTCTTGTACTGGACTTTAAGAAAATAAACCAACTGAAATATACGGCACCAAATTGCTGAAGAAGTTATAAGATAATGGATTTAGTTGTATTACCTCATCCAGAGCTGAGATCAACAAGGAACAACAGATGGCTCAGGAATCAGGCCCGTGTTTATTTTCCAATGTGGGGGAAAAATAAATAACGAAACAGCAACACTGAGATGGCATGCAGATCTTTGTGAAAGTCTTCAACCCTTGCAAGTATCTCACGCAAAGTAATTCCATCCGCAGTCCTCACAAACGGTCTGTAAAATCCATAACGCAGGGTAATAGCATCGATGATCCGATTAGCTCCCACGATTGGTTCTGTCTAAGACCGGACACTAGCCCAAAAATCCTCTGGCTCTGCGACGCCACCTTCTATTCCTACTGACTCGTTCCTTCTCAATCGGTTCCTCGCCTCGCAGAGTTTCTTAACCTTTTTCGACCTCAGCACCCCTTTTGGTCAGGCCTAAGCAGTCCAGGACCCCCTACCATTGGTTAACACCTAGTTACTACAAGGATAAAGTAAAGACAAGTGCAGTACATCTTGATCATATATTTGGTTCATTCTCCAAAACAAAAACAGTAATTATGGCAAAAGCATTGGCAAAAACAATAAGAAAATAAAGGAAAGGTCATGGACAAACTCAATAAAAATACTCATCAATGCTGACTTAATACGAAAGTGTGGAACGCTCGTACAAATTAAGTGTTTTTTATCACCATGCTGGAACACATCTGAAAATCAGGTTAAAGTTTATTGAATTTAAAAAATGCGTTAAAAATACATTTGTCCAAACGTATTCCTTCGCTACAGAAACTGATATTTTACCGCCACATATATGACCTTCCCCAGCACTCCCTGAAATTGATTTCAGCACCGCCTGGGGGGCTACTGGCACCCTCCCTCCCCTCCCTCTATCCCTCCCTCCCTCCCCGCGCTCACTCTCTCACGTTAGGCATCAGTGTTGGCAACTGAGTGTTGGTATGACATCTTTCCTAGTTTTTTGTGGGGCTGACTTTCAGTTATTGTAAAAGGATCAAGTTACAAATATCATACTGTGGAAAATCATATTTTTTGAACGGAGTTTTGTCACAGTTACTCGTAACGGGCTTTTAATTAACTCGGATTATACCTACATTTGCCTGACCGGGAAAAAATAACTATCTTTTCTTTAACCTTACTCAGAATTCAGTATCAGCGTCATTTTCATTCTTGCAAAAGCATGTAAGAAACAGTTGACAAATTTCCTCATAATCACAGAAGACCGAGTAAATGCATGGCATTTACTATGCTAATTACAGGATTAATCAGTTATCAACAGAATCGTCATTGTTGTTTGCTTTAAAATTGCTGGTTAATTTAAAGATCACATTCAAGTTTATTAATCACTTACGTATTGAATAATTGATTGATGAATGGACAAATAAATACAAGTAACATTTATCATCTCTAGTTCATAAAACTATTAAAATACGCAAAGATTCAAAATAAAATTTCAATTATTTCATTAGAATTACGCGTTGATGTGGGCGACCATGTGGTCACTACCGAATCCTTTCTCTAAAGAGGCAGTTCCAATTTCCAAGTACTTTTGCTAAAAATTGATGAGCTGAGGCCACCTATTGGTTCCTATGACGGACCAAGCGTAGTGGACGACAGTATTTAATACGTGTGGGAGAAAGGGTCTCGGATATTTGTTATGGTTGTTTAATTGTCTTGAACTAAAGACACAAATCAATTGGAATAACTGTTGTGTCTTTAAATAGAATAATATTCAATTAAATATGAACATTTCAGCTTAATATAATGTCAATAACGAGTATATAACTTTGTGATGATCAGTTTTACTTACAGTACACTAAAAATACCTTTGCCTAATTTAGCGCCAGGTAGGTCCAGGACTACCAAGAAAATAATAGGCACTAACGTGTTGTCACTGTCAACAATTCTATGGACAGTTTAAAAGTATAAGAGATTAAATTTAACCATTTATGAATTTTTGCTTCTTAAGTAACACGTAGAGGTACACTGGTGTGGTTTTTCTTCTAAAACTTCGTAGGTTGGCAATGCCAACTGCACCGTTTCCAAAGAGGGAAAACAAATCGCTTCTTTTAACGTTTTATGTTGACCGAATGTTCGGTAGAAGCAGAGAATGATAATATATTCTAAATCATTGAAATAGGCAATTTAAAAAGGCGAATGAATGCTTAAATGAGAACGTTTCATTACTAAGTACAGTAGCTAGGACATATCTGTCTACGAGTTTTAAAACTTAAAAGAATACCCCACCCAAGGCTGCACTTACGTAAATATCTCTTTAGCTCGTCCTGATAGCAGCGTCTTATAAAGATATTTGGCTGTGCATAACGGGACAAGGTCTGCTGTGATAAGCGAACGTAGATTTACCGTGAAATTGATATGATATAAAATTTCATCAAATACATAAATTACGAAACTCTGAAAATTAATCTTTCCTGTTAAATATTCATGAAAATCCTAACAATTCCTACACTGTCAACTAAAGCATAAGATAAATTCTGATCTTGAATGAAACTTCTGTTTTAGTTTTGAATTTTCTCTTACCCGCTGCTTAACAACTGTTCATTATAGGGAATTAGGTTTTACAAACTTTCATGATCAGGGGAGACTTCATCACTTGGAAATAATGATCTCAGTGCAAATAAGCAGATACGGTGAAATTAGTATTGATATGTCAACCAACATATCCTTTGGAGATTCGTATAAAACTGTATCTTAATAACATATATAATTTTGATAATGCAGGAAGTGATTGACAATTATTTCTATAACAAGAAAATACATCTCATACCACACAGTCAACTACCTGAGTATGTATTGCACTATAAATTACAAAATCTGTGGAAGCCGAAATTGCTTGAATTTTGTTATATTTATTTTTGTAGAATCTGTTGTGTAACACCGTAGTAGAAAGGCACAAACTGAATGATTAACACTATTTTGGTCCTGGTTATTTGTATTATTATTGTTAGTGTTTCCTTGTACTACAGCGGAGTGGGAATTTAGTCTTGAAATTCGACTTCGTCTAATTGTCGACGGTCTTAAATCGTAATGTGTATGTCTAACAGTGTTCAGTAATTCTTCAAACACTCGTTGCATGTCCACACACACAAAAAAAATTATTCAATCATAAAAAAATTTTGTTATGTTGTACCAAAATTAAAACAATTTGTCAAATTGTCACAAAAAAAAATTAAATTCTCTATTGAGTACAAGTGCACAAGTAATACCTTTTTCAGTACAGAAAAGAAATTCTTATATGAAATTGGGCATCATATCATCAAAATTCATCATAATAGGTACACAAAATTTTTATATAACTCCTCAAATATTCATCACCAACCGAGTGGAAAAAAAATAACTAATTCCCTATCTAAATTATTTACTAAAAAATTAATTATCATAGAGAGAGTAACGCTGGTTGTAACGACCCGAGTGGGCCGTTATGCAGGTTCTTTAACATACTCAGGACGGGGCTGTCATGACTGACGGCAGATGCAACAAACAAAGGAGGGGAAAACAACAAAAACAAAGTAAGCTTAATATTAATTTATTAAGGCAAGTATTTACAAGTGAGTCAGGTCTGGTAAAAAGATAAAAACCATAAGTACAAAAAAAACCAAAAGGCAGCACTAAACAAAATCAAGTTAAATAAACAATTAACTTTATAAACAAAAAGTAGCTAAAAAAAAGGCAAAAATAAACAGCAGGCAGAAAAAAAAAATACCAAACATACATCCTCCATCGGGGCACCAAGACAGCCCTCAGCTGCGCAACAGGGACAAGAACCCACCAACCAGAATACCCCGATGGAGACGTCAGGACAGCCTCACGCTGTCATCAAAGATGAGCAGCTCGTGGTCACACGACTACTCATGGTCACACTCCACCTCTACGTCGTGCTCCACTTCGTAGGCGTGCTCCAATTTGCTGCTCAAAAACTCGACCAACGTCGACTCCAAAAACTGCCTGCTGCTGCTGCTACTGCCGCTACTCTCGCTGCCCTACCAGACCCGACTGAAGCAAGAAAAACGGCAGCTCACCGACGAAAACATCAAAACAAAAAAAAACTTGAAGGTAAGGAGGCAGCAATCCACAAAAGGGAACGAGCGGGGAACCAGCAGTTCCCGCAAAACCATCACTTAACGTGACACCTCCCCACCTAAAAAAAAAAAAAATTATTTTTTTTTTTACACTCATGCTCCCCTCCAATGGTATTTATGCAAAAAGAATTTTATTCATTAGAGAGAGTTTTCTTAAATTTCAATCTTATTAAAAGATGCAAAAAATATATATATATATCTTCACTTATTTACTTATTAAGAGAGAGAGCGGACAGTAATTTCATTTCTCGCCAACTTACTGTGGTTGTTTTGCTGATCTCGTGATATCACTAAATGTTGCGCCTTCCGCAGTTAGTTTTTCGCCACCGTATCCACGTAAAAAATCTCACTACGTCTGAGTTGTTTTTTCGCTGTGGTTTTCCACCTTCATAATCTTGTTGTAAGTTCCGTGTGCTATTTTTCAATCACTTCGGTGAAATGTCGCAAACACTGGGCTTATTATCACTGTCGGCGTCTTGCTCAATTTGTTGATAACAGTTCTAAATATTTTTTGCTTCGGGACGCACTAATACTGTTTTTATTCACACTCGACCTTTTCTTGTAAGCTGCTATTTCTTCACATAACTTTTGTTCGCTGGAGTGTTTTATTCCTTCAGACATATTTTGCTCGTCGTCGTAAAAAAACCTAAGTTCGTTTTGTAGAATTTCGTTTCACTGTAATTTCATTAATGTTCGTTTGTTTCGTCTCACCTTCTGGATCCCATTACGGCTGCCACCATTTGTGTTAAGGAGATCTTCTTCTCCTCTTTCTGTTTTGTATAATTTTAAGTCTGTCACTTCTTACCTTGGTTTCTTCTAAATATATCCCCTCAGCAACGCTTCACTGATGATGTGCTATCTTCTTTATCTTAATTAATTTAAGTATTGATATTTCTCAGAAAGGCGTATAGAGACGAGATCGGTAATTTCTTCACTTTAATTAGTACTTAGTATTATAAGGATCAGCACAAATTTAACAAGTTACAATGATAGAAACGAATTCACTCTGGAGCTGTAAACTTAGACTCAGTCTCTATGGGGAGCACGGAAGCGAGGGGAGACGTACTCTCCCTTGAAGGACACAGTTCTGATCTGTCTTCTCCTGGTGTTCTCCAGCCTGTTGAACCCCTAGAATTCTTGTTATCTGCAATCTCCACCTCCTTCTAGCCTTATTGGAAGGATTAATCAGCAAGGCCCCCCCTTCAAGTAGCTGATTGGAAGGACTGTAGTGGGTGTGATTCAAATCTCTCCTTAGAGGACTTGATTGGAGGTGATCTTAGGAGGGTGTGTGAAAGACCCCTCCCTAGTATGTTTGATTGGAGGTTGTAGAAGTACATCACTTTGTCCAACACCCAATTACCTGGAATTTCCATGAAAATGCCTCCCTGAGAAGGCAGGTTTATAGAACCAGCTGCTGTAAGCATTTAGGCTGTGCTGACTCATGAATTGGTTAGCTTAATCGCGAGGCCATTATTTCTCACTTTTACGACTGTTTTTATGGCTTCAACACGATATACTGCTTATGGTTCATGCAAACATCCTGCCTCGATCAGCGTATTGGAATCACGATAACAACAACAGCTTTTGGGCATTATCACTGTGTTCTTTGCCTCTCTTTTTATTCTTACTTCTCTCTCCTTCTCTCTCCTAACTTTTTCTCTTTTCTATATTTCTCTCTCTCTCTCTCTTTTCTTTTTCTCTTTTCTATCTAATTTCCCTATATATTATACACCACAACATCTATATATATATATATATATATATATATATATATATATATATATATATATATATATATATATATATATATATATATTTACACATATATAATATATATGTATATTTATTTATTAAATAAAATCTTGATATATCTTCTGAGAGCAAAAACTCTGCAATGACTAGCCTTTTAAGTATGAATTAATATAAATTAATTAATAGTTTTATTATCTACCAGGCTTGATTAAATGATATTTGTGTCATATACTCAGTGGGTGCATGATATATAAATTTGTATTGGCAATTTTATCATTCATAAGAATTTTCTTGGAAGTTGGGGGTAAGGAGCGGATGGTGCATTGTCACCGAGTATTATAGGATGAGGTTGAAATCACAACTAGGTCACGTTGCTTACCTGACCACGACCTGACCTAGTTGTGATTATGGAACCCAGGTTCGTTTCCCGCCACCGGACATCATAACTTCTTTATATTTCCTAAGGCTTTGTAGTGACAACCGTACCCAAAATAGCATGAAGAATTCGAGAAGTGAAGAGGGCACTGTGGCCATTACAATCGCATATGCATGTGGTAAAAAGTAACCAGTAGATTCTACATATATACAAGTTAGAGCCACATATATAAGAATATGTTACCTTGTTGGCAGTCGAGGGATCTCTGAGATTCTTGCTGATAAAATTATTCTTAATTATCGTCTAACCTATTAGTCTCTGATACTGAGTTAATCTCACTGATATCAGGAATAGAGGAAGTTCAGGTGTTTAGCACACGTCAGTTGTGTTAAAAGAAAGTTATAGCATTATTTGTGTTTAATTGGTGCACATACACACACACACACACACACACACACACACACACATATATATATATATATATATATATATATATATATATATATATATATATATATATATATAATATATAATATAAATATTTCAACAAATCACTGGAGACGTGTGATAGTCATATATGCATCAGCCAGAGAAGGTGAAAGGAAAGGACTTGACCCAAGTGCTTTCGTGTATTTCCACACCTCATCAGGGTTCAGGTACCACTTGTACCTGAACCCTGATGAGAAGTGGAAATACGCGAAAGCACTCGGTTCAAGTCATTTCCTTTCACCTTTCTCCTGGCTGATGCATATATATATGTATGTATGTACATCAATTAAACACAAATAATGCTAAAACTTTCTTTTAACACAACATGATGCGTGCTAAACACCTGAACTCCCTGTATTCCTGATATCAATGTGATTAACTCAGTATCAGAGACTAATAGGTTAGACGATAATTTTTTAGAATTTTTATATGTGTGTGTGTGTACATATATGTAAATGCATATATATATATATATATATATATATATATATATATATATATATATATATATATATATATATATATATATATATATATATATATATATTATGGAGCCTTTAGCGATCATAAGCAATCTCACCCTGGGGCATCCTCGCCAACGGAGCATCATTGAATGGGGGTTTATTTTTGCCAGGGGTGGACCCTTCCCCATTCTCAGCTCCATCAGCTAGCCAAGAGAGATAGAATCCTCAGACATATGACCATACATCTTGTGACGCCTGCAAGTCAGTGAAGAACCCCCAGATCATTTCTCTGCTATTGATGGAAAACAGGTGATTTCTTGACAGTCCAAAATACAGCCATTTCTCTACTCACTGTTGGAAACGTCTGGTTCCTTGATGAAATCCTCGATCCAATCACTCCTCTGCTATGGACAGGAAGCTTTCAATCTCCAAGTCGCACGACATTGAGATACCTTGACTCCTGACGGTGCGCCCTTCACTGTCTTAGTGCCCCTGCCACACTGGGATCAAATATTTTGCATATATAAAAGGCATTGAACTTACGGGTTTTTACACCGCGCCAGAGGTTGCCACTAGAGTATATGCAAGAGTTTGATCCAATATGCACTACATAACCCATATTTTGCATATATAAAAGGCATGAAACTTACGGGTTCTTACGCCGCGCCAGAGGTTGCCACTAGAGTATATGCAAGAATGGGATCCAATATGCAATGCACAACCCAATTCACATACAAAGTAGGCATGAAACTTACGGGTTTTTACGCCGCGCCAGTGGTTGCCTAACATGCATATGTGATTCGGTATCGATACCCCATCCCAAGGGTATAATGTGGCAGAAGAACCAGCCTTGAAGAGCGGGTGCAGGACAGTCCAGTCTTGGAGAGGAGGTGCTCATCCATCCAGTCTTGGAGAGGAGGTGCCCAACAGTCCAGTCTTGGGCAGAAATCCAGTTTCGATGACAGAGGCAAAGTTGCCTGTATCTTGAAATGGTATACCCAACCTTAAGTGGCCTGACAGCCACTGATTTCCTTAAGGAATCAGGCCACCATCAAAAGGTGGGCAGAAATCCAGTTTCGATGACAGAGGCAAAGTTGCCTATGTCTCGAAATGGTATACCCAACCTTAAGTGGCCTGACAGCCACTGATTTCCTTAAGGAGACAGGCCACCATCAAAAGGTGGGCAGAAATCCAGTTTCAATGACAGAAGCAAAGTTGCCATCAGCTATTCATGTATATATCCAAGGTCTTATGTGGTAACGTTACTCACCCAGATTGAAACGGTACCAGTGCTTCTCTTGAATCTTGACATACACAAATTTCTGACTATAGTCCACTATAGCGCTGACCTTACTGAGGAAATTTGTTCCTAAGTATATGTCCCCATCTCCTTGGGGTATGCTCTCCGTGACAAACATTTCCACTGGGACTGTCGTTCCATGTTTGGTACTTATAAGAAAAGAGTCTACGTATGGTTCTACTGTCCCCATTTCTGGTAGCAGATGATTGACGTTTTTCTTCCTTTTTAGGAACTGAGACCTCACAAGGTTCCTCTCTCCTTCCCTAAGGTGGACTATGGCCTCTTCACCTCCTGAGGGCTCAAGGTCGACATTAAACATCAGGGGAAGACCAGGATATTTGAGGTTCCCAGTTTTATTCTCGTCATTTTTGATGAAGAGTTTGGATCCATCTGCATCAAACTGGCGGACGAACCCATAACGCCAAAGCACCTCCCTGCCGAGTGAAATGTTGGGGTACATGTACCTATTTTGAACGTAGAAATCAACGACAACTCCTATGTTGTTGTCGAGAATCACTTCCACATTCTCTATGACGCCTATGACTGCCAAATCCCCGAAAATTTGGCCTTTGACTGAGGAAGGCATCAGTTCTTTCATGTACTGGTCGAGGCGTAATTCCACAGCAGCGTCGAGGCTCATTGTGGAGCAGGAGCTCAGTTCGCATGTCGCAAGGCCAATTCTCCTGAAATTGTTATTGATCTGCACCTTGATCAAGCTGGATGAGCTAACTACTGCCTCCAGTTGTTTCTGGAAGACAGGTTTGGTGTTCATCTTGGTTACAGGCAGTAAGTCCATGTAAGGTTTACCATCCAGAGCCAAAACGTCTTGTTTTGGGTAAACCTTCCATCCACTGACAGTAGTAACATGTACACTGCCTTTTCCATCTATCTTTTTCATGTCGTCAGTGCTTTGTAACTTGATGTCCTTTTGAACCTGTTTTTCTTCCGTGGTATTTTTCTCTCTTCCTTTACTGACTGAGGTTGTTTCCTTGGTCAATTCTTGTCCTTTGCTTTCTTTCCTGTGGGCTTCTTTTTCCTTACTAGAGGAGGGTTCCTTTTCCTTAAACGATTCTATAATCTTAAAGAGGTCCGCTTTTTTCTGCATAAAAGCTTCCCTCTTCTTATTAAATTCTTCTTTGGACATGCAGAGATCCATTTTTTCACGATCAAAAGATTCCTTCTTATTCTTGAAGTCCAATTTTTCCATAATGAAGGCTTCCTTTTCCTCATTGAAGGCTTGTCGTTCACGGTAAAAGGAATCCTTTTCTTTATCTAGTTCTTTTCTTTCCACAAAGAGAGCCCTTTTGTCGTTGTTAAGAAATTCTTCAGCTTTAACGAGATTCTCTTTTTGCTGATTAAATTCTCGTTCCTGTGTCCTCAGGGCATCTCTTGCACGGTTAAAGGAATCTTTTTCCTCCACAAACTCTTCCTTTTCCTTACAAAAAGCCTCTGTTAACTGAATAAGTTCCTGGTGAGTTTTGTCCAAGGAAGCCTCCTGTCTGCGAAGTCTATCCCTCTCTTTGATGGCAGCTTCCTTTATGTTCAGATCTTCCATAACTGATTCATCAAAGTCCAATTCATTACCACAAATCGCCTCCAACTTGTCCACTTTTGGTTCTTCAGCAGCCAGAACAGCATCGGTAGTCCCCATCAGAGTGAACTCACAGCAAGGGTTCTCTTGGTAACATCCAAATAGTAGTCCTTTCCTGATGGCACACATCCTTTTCTCGAACTCGTCCTTCAATACTCTGAAGAGACTTCCAGTTTCCTCCTCAGCCTCCATGGGAGCATCATCTCGGCTTGGCTGGACATTTTCATCAGGGTGGTCGACATCTCTGGTTTCAACATTTTCCGTGATCTTGGCTTCCTCTTCTCTGACTTTCATCATTGCTGCGTTCAGTTCTCCTTCATTCGCGGAGGTCTCCATCGTACAAGGATTTCCGTTCATTGGCACCACTTTGGAAATCTCTCCATTAAGTTTTCCGCCTTTCTTTGGTGCATCGCAGGAGTCTACACGGTCTTGCAAATGTGGACAGCAACGGGAAATGCTATCCATAACCCAAAGGATTTCCTCCGCTTTCTTCGTGTTTTGTAACTCAAGCCTGTGATCGTTCAAATGTACCTTCTTCCGTATATTCCAGCCACAAAAGTAAGGATCGGTAATTTCCGAGATCAGAACATTGATGAACGTTTCCTTTCTTTCCTTTATTTCGATTTTTGCCTTCCTCTCCTCTGCCTTCCGCTTGAAAAAACCAAAAACCTTAATCCGTTCAACGTGCGTTGGGACGAATGCAGAATTCTGCGCGTCTCCGAATACATTATAAGAGAATAATCCTTTCAAAAGGCCACACAATAAAACAAACAAATTCACTGAGTTTTCACAAAACATTTTCATGACTGCTGGTAAGACGTATCTGAGCGAAAGGTTAGTTTTCAAAAACGCCACTTGTCTCCTATAAGCCGCTATAGGCTCCATGGAACCGAAAGGGAAGCTTCGCTGGCTCCGAGGAAAAGGGATTTCGGCTTCTTCCGCTGGAAGGTCTTCGGCATCAAGGCAAAAGATTCCACTGAAGCCCCGGAACGATCTGCGAGGAATACATAAATGGGACTGAAATCATAGTAGCCTTTCTTTCGTTATTAAGATTTTTAACTCCGAGGCGGATTCAGTCCGCTGCTGCTGTCTTCTGGATCTTTCTTAGAATTCTTTCTTTGGGATCTTTGTGATTGGTTCCTGAAGAACAAATATATATATATATATATATATATATATATATATATATATATATATATATATATATATATATATATATATATGTATGTATATACACACACACACACACATGTACATATATATATATATATATATATATATATATATATATATATATATATATATATATATATATATATATATATATATATATATATAGGAATCACGAAAATATGGAAGGTGATAAATATATAAATAAAGCTAAAATCCACGTTTCCTTTGTGGATTTTATCTATATATATATATATATATATATATATATATATATATATATATATATATATATATATATATATATATATATATATATATATATATATATATATATATATATATATAATCCACGAAGGAAGCGTGGATGTTAGCTTTATTTATATTTTCATCACGTTCCATATGTTGTGATTCCGTTATATATATATATATATATATATATATATATATATATATATATATTATATATGTGTGTGTATATATACACATGTAAATAAGCACACATATGCAGGTATACATATTTACATGCTTGTATACAAACGTACATATATAATATATATATATATATATATATATATATATATATATATATATATATATATATATATATATATATATATATATATATATATATATATATATATATGTTACAGTCAACATGCGTAATCAGTCATTGCGTAATGACTGAAATTTCAGTCATCACGCGTAATGCACTTAGGGGACATTTGATCCCCCAGGGCCCAGGAGCTAGTCACTAAACTGGGCGAAACAGTAAGTCACCTGGGGTCACTGTTTCGCCGGGTTTAGTACTAGTCCCTGGGGGTCAAATATATTTCGCCGTGTTTAGTACTAGCTCTGGGATCAAATGTCCCTATATATATATGCACATGTAAATATGCACATATATACAGGTATACATATTTACATGCTTGTATAAAACGTACATACATATATATATACAGTATATATATACACATACTGTATATATATACACATGCATACATATATACTTGAATACCTAAAAGAGAGAGAGAGAGAGAGATTTGCTATCGTATGCAAATGCTTAAGTGAAATTATTTTTAAATCGTCATGAACTAGAAGAACTATTTCAGAGAGAGGGAGAGAGAGATTTCTACTTATGCCAAACCTTGAGGGGAAAAATGTTTAAATTGTCAAGTCCCAAGTAGAACCAATGAGAGAGAGAGAGAGAGGGAGAGAGCTGCTAATACCTGCAAACATGTGAGAGGGATAATATACAAATTACCATGCTTAGATCATCCCTTACGGTCTTAAGAATCCTGAAATTAATATATATATATATATATATATATATATATATATATATATATATATATATATATATATATATATATATATATATATACATACATACATAAATATATATAAACCAAGCAATGTTTACGAAAACAATCAGCTAACAGATGATTAAGAGAACACCTGAAGATCAGCTAAACACCAGACGATCCAAATAAGGAAGAAACAAGCAAGTAAAAAATGCGCCGAAGTTTCTTTGGCGCAATCGAGTTTTCTGTACAGCGTATAATCAAGGCCACCGAAAATAGATCTATCTTTAGGAGGTCTCGGCATAATGCTGTATGAGCCGCGGCCCATGAAACTCTCAGGCGGCCGTGGTGACCTGTGCTGTTGCGTTGCCAGAAGCACGATTATGGCTAACTTTAACTTTAAGATAAAAAAAAACTACCTGAGGCTAGTGGGCTCCAATTTGGTATGTGTGATGAGTGTAGGATGGATGATTAACATACCAATTTGCAGCCCTCTAGCCTCAGTAGTTTTTAAGATCTGAGGGCTGATAGAAAAAGGTGGACGGCCAGACAAAGCCGGCTCAACAGTAGTCTTTTCAGAAAACTAAAAGCATCAACAGTAAAAGGTGATGTCGTTTCCCCTAAAAAGAACTCTGTTCCTGGCGCTTTTAGAAAAAGGAATAAATAAATAATTGATGAAGGAGACTGAGGATGGGCTCTGCTGTCACCTCCGGCGTCCTCGCGTCATCAGCTGCTTTCTCTCAGACATTTTTCGTGGCTCTTAATCACCCTTATTCTGCCAAGTCTGCATTACTGCATTTTGATCATTTACTTACATTTTTATTTATTTATTCGTTTATTTGTTAATTCATCTGTTTTTCTAATAACTGATCTCCTCTTTTTGTATTTCCCTTTCTCCTCTGTTATTTGTTCCTAATGGACACCACATTCTTTGGAAGCTCGAATTTCAAGTCAGTGGCCTCTTCGGTTGGAATGTTCCTTATGAATAGGATTCATCTTCTGAATAATAATAATAATAATAATAATAATAATAATAATAATAATAATAATAATAATAATAATAATAATAATAACTGATATAATTTTGAGAAATTAGGGACAATGTTGATAAATGAATGCTTGATAAAATTTTGTTCAATTCGTTACTTGAAATGAAAGCTGAAGTTCCCTGGCCCTAAGTATATGAGAGAGAGAGAGAGAGAGAGAGAGAGAGAGAGAGAGAGAGAGAGAGATCTGAAGTAATACAAATTCATCCATGCCTTAAGTAATCGTAAAAATAAACAAACAAGTGAAAACTGCGCAGAAGTTTCTTCAGCGCAATCGAGTTTTTTGTACAGTTTATCTTTTTGTGGTCTCGGTATAATGCTGTATGAGGCACGTCCCATGAAACTCTCGGCCGGCCGTGGTGGCCTGTGTTGTTGCGTTGCCAGAAGCACGATTATGCCTAACTTTAACCTTAAAAAAAAAAAAGTACTGAGGCTAGAGAGCTGCAATTTGGCATGTTTGATGATTATGGGGTGGATGACCAACATACCAATTTGCAGTCTTGGTAGTTTTTAAGATCTGAGGGCTGGTAGAAAAAACTGCGGACAGGAAAAAGTGCGGACGGACAGACAAAGCCGGCAAAATAGTTTTCTTTTAAAGAAAACTAAAATACGTACGTGACCCCCAAGTAGTTGTTTTTCGCTTTGCTAATGGGCCATTCAATTCATCCTGACCTAAGCTGTGGCGTGTCGACCCTAGCTAGAAGTTTTGGTCTCAAACTTACTACCTGTCACCTCACGTCACTCACCTCACCTGGTTAGTCATTATTCGCTCTCATTAAGTTTTGCTCCCTACCTACCCCACACATCTGACCCTTGAACTTATATTCTTTGCCTCTGAATCATACTATGGTCTTATAAGTCACGTGCAGTTTACACAATCCTTTCAGCTAAAGTTTTCTGCAAACTGGGTGGAAACCGTACCTGTCAAAGAGAAATATACTTAACCAAGTAAATTGAATTAGATTAGAAGTCGAGTAATGTAAACACTTCCGACTGACTGCACTTATTTTAGGGCTAGTTACGTGTGCACTATACAGAGAAAAATCTTGCAAGTAGTTGAATTATGTATGTTTGAATAATGAATGCAAAACGTGTGAAATGGTCTTAGAATTATATCTGTACAAAAGGCAACCCAGAGATTAATTACTAATACCAAATCGTTAATTAAAAACAATAATTAATAATTGAAAAAAAATCACTTAAAACTGCTTGAAAAAAAAATCACTTAAAACTACTTGAATACTTAGCTTCCAGAGGGTACTTAATAATTACACAGAATAACTTTCAACATGATAGGCTAATTTGATCTAAGTGAAAGGCAGAATCCCCAAAATGTAACCAGCCATTATGGTCTAACTTTATCCCTTCCTTCCATTATAAAACAAGTAAAATATACGCCCAGTTTCTTCGGCGCAATCGAGTTTTCTGTACAGCCGCTACAGCATATAATCAAGGCCACCGAAAATAGACCTATCTTTCGGTGTTTTCGGTATAATGTTATATGAGCCGCCGACCATGAAACTCTAACTAGGGCCCGGTGGTGGTCTATCCTATATCGTTGCCAGAATCACGATTATGGCTAAATTTAACCTTAAAATAAAATAAAAACGACTGTATGCTTGATGACTGGAGGGTGGATGATCAACAAACCAATTAGCAGCCCTCTAGCCTCAGTAGTTTGTAAGATCTGAGGGCGGACAGAAAAAGTGCGGACGGACAGACAAAACCGGCACAATAGTTTTATTTTAAAGAAAACTAAAAAAAATATTCATACCAAAAAAAAGATGCTTGTCTTATTAAGTAACAACATCCTCTTCGACAACTGTCAAAAAAAAAAAAACGTAAATTACGGAAATAGAAATATGAGAAGAAGGAATCACAGACTCCATCAAGCGGTGCACTGTAGGCATTCGTTTTACTGTACCTCCGTTCATATTCTCTTTCTTCTATCTTGCTATCCAACCTCTCTTAGCATTTGTTCCATATTGCTTCTTCTTCAAGTGCTTTGAGGTTTTCCTCCTGTTACTTGACCTTCCAAACCTTTTACTGTCAATTTCCGTTTCCGCGCTGAATAACCGCATCGGTCCCAGCGCTTGGCCTTTGGCCTAAATTCTATATTCTGTTCCATTCCTTTCCATTCCATTCCATTCCAGCTCTGGAGGAACCTCTAGTCTGGAGCAGACTCCCGTTAAGAACACAAGGAAAGACAAGGAATAAATGCTTCAACTGAGGCTAGAGCGCTGCAAATTGGTATGTTGATCATCCACCCTCCAATCATCAAACATACCAAATTGCCGCCCTCTAGCCACAGAAGTTTTTATTTTATTTAAGGTTAAAGTTAACCATGATCGTGCGTCTGGCAACGCTATATGCAGGCCACCACCGGGCCGTGGTTAAAAGTTTCATGGGCCGCGGCTCATGCAGTATTATACCGAGATCACCGAAAGATTTATCTATTTTCGGTGGCCTTGATTGTAAGCTGTACAGAAAACTCGATTGCGCCGAAGAAACTTCGGCTCATTTTTCTTTATTTTATGACTGATCTATAAAGAGCATTCCAATAAGGTTTGATGGAGCAAGAGGGCGACTGCTCGACCGAGAGGTCTCTTGAAGAGATTAGGGGAAGGAGAAGGACGGGGGTTACTTTTTGATCATGAACGCCACTTTGGGAAAGTGTTTAGCCAAGGGCACTCCTCTGGGAGGCAATAGGGCGATTCATGAGCTCAGGAAACCTCCCTGGAGTTAAATGGTCTTATGCAGGTGACAGTTTGACATGGACCACTCGTCTGAGGTTTGGGGGGAACTCGAGAATGACTGACTAGCCAGGAGAACTTCTGAAGGATTCTGGGATATCAACCCCGTAGGGGGTTAGTGTCTTCAATGCACTTCATGTGGTGCACTGTAAGCATTATTTTAGGTTCTCTGCAGCGTCCCTTCGGCCCCTAGCTGCAACCCCTTTCATTCCTTTTACTGTACCTCCCTTCATATTTCTTCCATCTTACTTTCCACCCTCTCCTAACAATTGATTCATAATGCAACTGCGAGGTTTTCCTCCTGTTACACCTTTCAAACCTTTTCACTGTCAATTGCCGTTTCAGTGATGAATGACCTTATAGGTCCCAGCGCTAGGCCTTTGGCCTAAAGTCTATATTCTGTTCTATTCTCTGTTCACGGATTATTCATATACAGGTACATACTATCTATACACATGTAGTCACCACCAATAAGTGGTAAAATAATTACGAGAGTACCCTGATAAAAGTTCATAACTAATAGCATTTTAGAACTTCAATGGGCCGGAGTTCAATTCCCCCGACCGGCTGATGAAGAGTTAGAGGAATTTATTTTTGGTGATAGAAATTATAATGTGGTTCGGATTCCACAATAAGCTGTAGGTCCCGTTGCTAAGTAACCAATTGGTTCTTAGCCACGTAAGATAAGTCTAATCCTTCGGGCCAGCCCTAGGAGAGCTGTTAATTAGCTCAGTGGTCTGGTTAAACTAAGGTATACTTAACTTTTTTAGAACTTCAAGTCGAATCATCACATTATCACCAAGGGTTCCACTGAACATTCAAATAATGCATAAACCTTTGAATGTTGATAAACGACTTTTTCACATTTCACACATTAAATGTATGAAAAATTACCTACAGCAAAAGCAACCAAAACTTAAATACATCAGACCGCATTCTCGAGTTAGTGAAGGCTGAAGAACGAGAGTACGTTACCTCCGATCTCTCTTCCTAAAAGCCTTTCCAACAGCTTTTAGCCAATTACAAGCCCTCTTTCAACTGAGGAGGAAAAAACGACTTTTGATTGGCCGAGAGGACAATGACATTTGCAGATCTGTTGGTAAGCGAGAAATCGTGAAAGGGATAGGACTTTGTAGCTAGTTGTGAAAACATGGTTGAAGTAGAGTAAAAAGGAAAACAGCATTTCCCGTGAGTACTCTGAACGTGTAAACATTTACAACATAACATCAAAAACATCTAGTTTTCTATCATATTTTTTCTTATTATTCTATGAAGATACAAATGGATTTTTATTTTGAAGAAAAATCAACTTTTAAAATTGATATATCATAGGAAAATGTTCTCGGCTGAGTTTAAGGATTGTGCCTAAGGGATAACGTGGTCTTTTCTCTCTCATATTTGTCGACTAAAAGTGATTTATCGAGAGAATGTGATATACTCACTAGAGATGCAGTACAGACTACACTGTATCAGATAAAAGTTCTATACGCTTGCGTATCTATTTTTATCAACAAATCTCTACATAAATGAACAACAAAGACCGAGTTGTGTGCACATACACGGAGAGTAAAATCAGAAACCCCTTATATACATCAAAGTTCACAAAAGGAGGGAGAAGAATTGATTTAATTTATAGTCTTGGAAACCCAGTACTTCTTTATAGAACAAATTTAACATATTCTGAATTTTTTTCATAGCCACATCTTGAATGGTATAAAACATTGCTCCAGGTATTACCCGAGTTCTGATAAATGAATAATCTATCTAGCATTGCAGACTTTACGTATTCTTATTAAGTTACATATATGTATATTACCTTAGTCGTACTGACTTTTCATAATTGGTTATTTATACAGTATTTTTATTCAGTTCTGTTTTGTCAGTTTTCTCACAGTTTTCAAGTTACCGACAGATGTCACCATGTTACGCATAATGACGTCATGTCTGTTTGACTGAATACTGTACTAGGTATCTGGAATCCTTGTGCGGCCTGTCAACCAATTCAGAGCCGTTTTCTCCGTGTATATTTGGAAAAAATTGACCAAGAAATTTGTATTATTATATAATCAAGCTGCATATGTATTTTATAAAGCAAAAGGTTTTCCGTTTCAACGCTTACACAAATTGATTTGTTTTACGTCAATGAATATTTTGTATCTGAATTTGATTTGCAAGGAATGATGCGAGGCTTGTGATTGGGCAAGACACTCTGAAGGTAAGATTCTCACCAAACAAAGTGCCAGTTCTCGTGTATGGTTTCAAATTTTCTTCTGTTTTAAGGTATGCAGTGGCCAAAAATGTTTATGGAATGCATTGACCCAAGATATTTGTGTGGGGGCAAGGGTTTGAATTTATTCAGAACTTTTGAATGTTAATTTGGGCTGGTAGAACCAAGCAGTAGTTCCACATGGGGCATTACTTTGGAAATTGATTTTTCCTATAGCATTTTGGTTGCTTATAAAAAATATAGTAATTTTTTTGTCGGTCAACTGTAGTTAACCTGTACTTAACATCAGAAGTTGTACACTGCTAGGTTAGGTTAGGTTAGGTACGCTAGGTTAAGATAGTTGCTTTTATAATTAGGTTTCCTTAGCCAATCCCTTCTTAAATATATGGCTACCTGTCCTTGATGACTTGCACATGTGTGGAACCATTCCATAACAACATCATGGTGGTTCGGTCTCTCTCCCAACATTTCCAAAACCCTGCATTCCCAAAGGGTCCCCAACCATGTTGGGTAGATATGTGATGTTAATAATTGACAGACAATAAACATCACCACCGTCATCAGCAACACTGAAAGTATAGGAAAAATCAATTTCCAAGGTAATAACCCATGCAGAGTTCTTGCTTAGAAATATCATTGGCCTAACACACGTTGTTAATGATCTTTAAAGGACCTTCTGTAAATCCACATTTTAACAGTAGTTGCTTAACAATGCTGTGATACCACTTTGACTTTTTTCAGGACAGAACTGTACCAGATCACGATAATTGAGAATTCTCATGTGCTTATAGAGAGAGCTTAATAAAACCAGTAGTAAGTTAATGAGATTTTTACTTAAGAATATAGCAACATAGATTTTCATAACCTAGTTCATAGGATGTTCGTGGGAGTTGGGTTCCCATTCAGGTTTTTTCCTTCCTGAATCCTTATTGCTAATGATGGCCAGTGTATTTTGGACGTCTCATATGGTGATACATGGACAGTGCTGAAACGTGACAAATTTTATTCTAATTTTTACAAGTTCAGGATGTTCTCCATAGATTACTTCGGCTGTAGGCTGTTGAAAAATTCCATGCGAGAATTTTTTATTTTTTATCAGTTCTGGGTTATATTACAGAATAGTCTTGCACATATTGTTTTGCTGTGCACAATGTTTTTTGGGGGGAGGAGAGGGGAGGGGAGAGGGAGGTGAAGGCTAGGGGCCTGGTCAGGTCAAGGCACCCTAAGAAAGGTACCATTAAAGGCAGGTTAGGTTAAGATGTACAGTATCCCTGTTGAAGTATTCACTGATCTGTTTTTAAGCTGGCTGGGACCCATGCAGCTTTTCTGTAGTAAATTAGTAGTTTTAGGTGCTGGGCACCCTTGCTATCCCATAGTTAGGGGGCCAGTAGTGGGAAACAGGTGTTTTTGGGTGGGTGAGACATGAGAAAGGTGAAACATAGGGGTAAATTTTAACATCTTGATGTTTTTGATGGCTCAGATTCTGATTATGCTAAGGTTTATTGAACATATGCAAAGTGACACCACAGGTAATGAGGTGGAAGTCCAGGTGGAGCAACAGCCCCCCAGGCTTGTTAGGATTCGGTGTTGTAGGTTAGGCTAGGTCAGAACTCTATTTCGGTGCCTTAGTTCAGGGGTGGATCCAGGAAGGTAAGCCTCCTCCCCCCACCCCCAACCTACCCAGCCAGGTAAGACCCTGGTGCCTTTGTCAAGAAACGTGTATTTCACGTTATATTTTCACCAACTCAAAAAACCAGTTTCCCACTGTGGCCCCACATAATTGTAGGGTAGACAGGGTGTCCAGTATCTCTGAAATTACCAGTTGGCTACTGAAATAATCAGTAACATTCCAGATACACCTAAACGTTAGAAAACTCTATTTTATCTCAGGAATAAGATTATGGTATTAAGTCAAAATTTCCAGTGGAACTTTGGGTTTGTCGTAATCATTGTCTTCAAATGGGTGAGATTCTGCTTGAAAACGTTACTTAGGCTAAGGAATAGGAGTATATCCATTTAGCTTTGAGCTACTTGGAAGTTTCATGTAAATGTCTGTCAACTCTAAATTGATATGGCCTTAGTTTCCATAAGGCTTCTTTGCCCTTGAGGCATTTTCTATGGGATGTAGACACTTGATGATTTTCAAGGCATGCCTTAGGTCAGTAGTCTTTTTTTCAGAATACATAAACTCAATCTTGTCTCAAAAAATAAAACATATTTTTTGGGGAACTTGACATTACAAGCAGGTTACTTTGGTGATGTTTAAATTTGTCAAGTTCATAGTAAATACTTTAGGTGAGTTTTGTATGAAATTTATATATCCATTAGTATACACTATACAGTATATATTGATAAATGGAGGATTGATCTGTAGAGTCTACATGTTAACATTAAGTACTTTTGCTTGAAGGCTCTAAAGGTTTTGAAGTTTTTCAAACCTTGTGTATTATGTTAAACTGCATTAACTTACTGGAAGCCCAGTCTCTTAGCCAGCCCTTAATAAATTCAGTGTACAGTAAAATACGTAATCACCTGTTTTTCTTCTCTGCAGAGGTTTCTGAATGAGATAGCACATCACTAGGTACTACTTTAGGTTTCTTGGCCATGCACAGAAGACAACACTTAAATCAAGATTCTGTTAAGTCCACTTCCCTGACTGTGAAGATAACTGTGATAAGTTTACAGCGTTTTGTTTTACAATGAAGGACCTTAGAGGTGTGGGGGCGAAGGTGGAGGGCCACTCAAGTTGTTCCTTTGAACATTTGTGGTTTGATTCTCGCTGCATTAGCCTCGTTTCAAGTGAGTATAATCCTTACATCAGCAGAATTGTTATTGTTCTCGTTGAAAAAGTGTCTAACATTTTAAATGTTATTGGTGTTTACCATGTGAATCTTAACATTCCTTATGGACGAATATACAGAATGGGGAATGAAAAGATGATTTCCCCTTATATATGGAGAAAAGTGTCTTAAAAACCCATGAAAGGCCCAGACATGCAGTGGAAGATGTCTTAGGGAATGATAATCATACATGGACCCTCCTGTTAAATGTCAGTCCAGGAATTCTGCAGAATAATATTTGAAGTCTTTCCAAGATGTAGTTTTGTATTTCTTCTGGGTCTGCTCTAATACCAAAAGCAAGTTTGGCTGTTAAGTGTGTCAAGTTTTGAATGGTCATCTGCCGTAAAGTCTTTTGCTTCTGGCAGTTTAAGATTAATTATGAAATTTAACTTTTCTGGAAGATTGGACCTTCTTAAATTACTTACATTGGTTTATGAATTGGAAGACTTTTAATCAGTGCATCAAGAGCTGAATTGGAATCGTGTAGCTTTTTCGAGACAGGCAATCAAGTCACCCCAAAGTATTAATGAAAAATACAGAATGGAGTTTTAAAAACAGTACTACATAAAGGGTACTACTGAAGTACTACCTGGCATCAGGCATGGGAATTTATTGTTTCAAGTAAATTAACAGGATGGTGCTTCAGTTTAGTAAAAAAGTACTTTTATTAAAAATGATTGGGATTAAAGTATCTAGGAAGTATGTACATGTCTGAAATTATCGCTCTTCCCAGGTAACTTGTTAGACCAGAGAAAACCTTCACAATATCAGTGGCTTTCTAGGTGCTTCTGTAAAGCCTCAAAATATTGGATGCAAATTTAAGAGAGTCCTTAGTTCTGAGCCACAATTTGCTGTTAGCCAGATTTTTAATGATTAAAAGTTTCAAGTGGAAGACAGTTATGGCATATGAGTTGGAAGAAAATGCATCAGAACAGTTTAATGTTGACTGAGGAAGGCTGATCTTCATTTATTTTATTTTCCATGTAATGAGAGTCAGTGATTTTTAATTACAGTACAGTAGTTCTGGACAGTGGTTTATCAGTGTTATTTAGAAGACCTCTGGTTTTATTTTATGTGAAGTTGGTTACTGTTTGAATGCTTGCCAAAAAGTAATTGGTCTAAATTTTTATAAATCTTGTTCAGAATTCGACAGTTATGATGAAATTTTAATTTCATGTGTCCTTACTTTTATACCCGCTATGAACCAAGATGTCTATTCAGGTATATAGAAGAAATTAATTACTGAGAGTTATTTCTTGATTATCTGGTTACTTTGAGTTGCATTGGAGGAAGACTTTCACATTGGTATCACTGCTAGGCAGTGGTGAAAATTGAACAAAATGAATCGAGTATTGAAGTACCATAAGTCTGGTTTGTACGCGTATGTGGATTTTGCAATTTGTATTCTTCTATAAAAAAAGGAAAAACAGCAAAATTGCTGTAAGGATTTCATATAAAAATAATCTTAAACAGCCCTTGGGTTTTACCGTCCCCTTCCCTTATCTGTAATGCACTGTACTTTTGAAATACAGATGCAGACATTTTTTTAGAGATTACTAATCATACTTTAAAAGGAACTGCCATTTGATCAATTTTCTTAAACTGATAAAAAGTTACATACCGTACACACTGGTGAGAATGACATGGTTTCTAATAAAAAAAATTCAGTTTTTACTATTTATGCAACAGAAGGGAATAAATATTTATACATAAATAAGACAGGTTAAAGAGGTGTCTGTAGGTGTGACTTGAGTTACCAAGCGGTGGAAAGTTCCTTAGGGTTGGCCTTTGATATTAGGCATAGTGAACCAGCTAGCCTGCCAGTACTAGATTCTCAGACAGGAATGGTTAAATTTTTAGTTTACTTTTGGCACAGTTTTCCCCTGCATTTTGAACACACTCATTGGATGAAGGATGGGAGGCAGTGTTTTCCTTTGGAAGATCAAGTCGTAGGGACCATCCAATTGAAGTGGTAAGTGCCTAACTGGTAAACACTTTTACCAAATCTAGTTCCAATTCAGACGTTTATAAGGTGGAGGTGGCCATAGGTGTCATGACGTCTCTTAAGTGGGGATTGCACAGGTAAACTATCAAAATTTCCTCGCCCATTGTTGAGCCAGATACACAAAGTTCCACATGGGCCACACAGAACTGATAGTCTAATAACACTTATCTCATAACATTTACAACAGATACAAGTGATATATGCTTAGTGGGCTGCACTGAAAGGGCATATCTCATCGTGTGGTTGGGGCCTTAAGGAAGTCTGTTACTTCCGCAAGGCACAGCATCACAAGACGATCAACTAGATCATTTTTGGATCCAGCAAAACAAGGGGACAAGGGTTAGAGAGTTGAAGATCAAAAGAGTTCGGGGAATTTACATCCCAGAGAAGGTAGAGTGTTGTGCATGTATGTTTCTTAAAATTGGTAGACAGCAAACAGATGGGTGATGTAAAGGTGAAACACAAATAGGGAGATATTGTAGAAATATGAGAAAAAAGAAATTAGGGCACAAAACATCACTGCTAGGCTTCTGGTAGGTGTTTAAGGATTTCCGATGATTTGGTGTGGGTATAGCCCTTGAAATTTTAATAGAATTTATATCTGGGAGCTCTCTAAATCTGTACTTCACATTGCAGAACTCCTAAATTCAAGGTTATGCATATTTATGTAGCTTGAAGGACAAATGAGAAAAATGTTAAAATGCTCTAAGACCACTGAATGTAATCTAATACCTTTACCTCACTCGCGGACATTTCTTTATCAAAACCTTTGGATCTCAAAACCAAAAACAGCTGGAGTTTGAGTGGTGGTAATGATTTTTAAATATTTAAACATGACAACTTAAACATAGGGAAAATTGGAGGGAAAATTGGATAATCCTCCTGTTTCCCACATCAGAAAGTGTAGGATGTTTGCAGAAAAACAAACATGCAACATCCATGGACCCATACATGACAGTTTTTGAAAGGTAGCCTGTTAATTAGCTGAAGGCTAAACCATTTCAGTACTTTAAACATTCAACTAAATTATCCTGGTATCCCGTCTTTTAGGGGATGTTGAATCCACAAAATATCCTTGATGTTTGACACACACACACACACACACACACTCTCTCTCTCTCTTCTCTCTCTCTCTCTCTCTCTCTCTCTCTCTCTCTCTCTCTCTCTCTCTTTTAGGGAGACTTCAGCATTTGGCCATTCAGAGTAGAATAATATTAGAATAATTATGAATAAATGGAAGAATATTGTTCTATCAGATAATGGCCCCAATTAGGGGGTAGCACTGTTAGTGGCCCTCACGTCGTCCACTGTAGGCATTTTGGTTTCATCACTTTTTCTCTTTTACTGAATCTCCATTCATATTCTCATTTTTTCCATCTTGGTTTTCCACCCTTTCCTAACAATTGAGTCAACATTATTTTCAGCACTTAATGACCTCATAGATCACAGCTCTTGGTCTTTGGTCAAATTTTATATTCAAATGCAGTCTTTCAGATAATGCAAAAGAAGTAAATGTTAAAGAAAAAGTGAGAGTGGCTGGTGTGTTTTCATTATGGGGTTGTTGTAGGTACACTCTAGGAATTAGAAACTTGAAAAAGAAAAAGAGATGAGAAATGAACATTCTCGTAAGAAAGAAATTGCTCTACAAAAAACAAAAACAAAAAATCCGCAAATAGCGAGTTTCCCGCAAATAATTTATAGAAATGTTCCAAGAATCGCTGAGTCCGCGAATTGTGAGTCCGGAAATAGCGAGGGTTGACTACTGAGCAATGTGTTGTTTATCATGGTGATGGGCAACGCTACAAAGAACTGCAGAAAAGCTGAACAGCAGGGATCCTCATTATGTTTGTAGTTAGTTGATGTTAACAATAGAATCAAAGGAATAAGTCATAGAAATATTTGAAATATGGAAAATTGAAATATAGAGGGATTGTAAAAGGTTTGAAAAATCACTAAGCATAACTAAGCTTTGGTGGCCAGAAGGAAGCAATGGAAAAAATGCAGTTGGTAAAGTAATCATGTGGGTGTGTAAGAGAAGGATTAAGGGTGAATACAGTACCATGTATTAAATGCATCAGAATGTGTTACTGATGCTCAGGATTGCTAAATGTAAATGGAGTAGGAAACTTTTTGAAGTCCAAAAATGTATAAAATTAAATTTAGGAGAGAGGTAGATGGACCATGTAATGGGAGGAAATGTATTAAATGGAGACAGAATATTCTATTACCTTGGAAACATGCAGGGTTGTAAAGCTAGTACCGAGATGGCAGTAATACTAGTATCAGCAAGGGACATGTGATGTGGTGCTCTTGGTAAATTCTTTTAGTCATAATTATAGTGATGTAGTTTGTGCTATTTGATACACAGTATAAAATCAAGTACTGAAGTTCTTGATTTTTTAGTTTTTCCAAGTAGATAACAGTATGATATCAGAAACAGTCTTAATGTTGTCGTTGTTGTTGTTGTTAATATTTGTTCCTATGGGGGTTGGAGCTATCCCATGTACTAATGAACAAGGGAGATACCCATGAAGGGTGGGAGGAGGATATGCCCCTTTATCTGACTTCCTCCATTGTCCTTTCATCTGTGATTGTGTGTAGTTGTATCGCTCGTATACATCCCCGTTTCACATGCCGTATGTGTGCCTTTTGGGTTTTTTATGCTTCCTTGCACCTCCACGTTTCCTATGTACTTGTTTTGTGAACTGGAGCTCTCTTGCAAGTTTTATGCTATTCTGAGTTTTTGTAACTGTTATCTGTGCTTGCCAGCATGCAGTGTAAACAAGATCAATGTTGTTGTGTAAGCTATGGTAGGACATGCACTCCTTTTATGTCTCCTCTGGCAGTAGATCCGCATTTTATTTGTACTTCTTGCGATGAGAAAGTGTTCCTGGATGTGTTTTGTGATCTTCTCCTCAGTAGGAGCGAACGAAGGCAAACAAAGGACACTTCAAGCCACACCCCTACACTGGAAGTGACGCCTTGCCCTTCTAGAACTTTCCATTCCCTTTCTTCCCCGCCCTCTCCTCCCACTCCCCTACCATGAAGACTGATTCTCTGTTTGTCAGATCTCATTCCCCCTCTTTGGAGGGGGAAAACTAAACGATTGAAGTCTTTTTAACAGCTTCAGGGTATATGGGCTTCCCTAAGATCGTGGGCTCTCCTCTGTTTGCATTTTTGGACACCATGGCAGGGCAAGACATTGACATTTTTAAATCCTTAATAGAAGATGAATTACCCTGTATTTTGACATACTACGTGTCCTTTTCTACCATTTTCATAACTATATTTGTTTCAGCAAACAAAGGTACTCTCATTTTTTCTCTTCTCCTTTACTGTTTTTGTTCCTGCAAATAACATTATAATTGCCCATTTAGTGTTCTTTATTACAGTTGTCAGAAGCCGAGATGGAAAACAAAAGCGATTATGCAAGCAAAGGTCTTAAAATTGGCATCTTAAGCTGAATACTGGTTAAATTTCCTTCATTTTGAAAGTTTCATTTATATTACGAGTGATAGCAATAGTACTGAGAGACTGGTGAAATGATTAAGCAGACTGTCAAGTGCATTCGAGCAGGGTGGACTTCTCTTGCATTTCCTAGTTTTTTTTTTTTTATTCACTATGGCATTTAAAGCTAAAAAAGATCACTACATAATTTTAACTTCCATTTAGGCATACAATTTTTTTGTCTGCACCATCATATGTTGCGTATGTTGATTAAACTACTTTTCCTATGAATGGAAGGGCCAAACCATTGTTCTGTTTTAGTCTCCATGAACCCTCACCTAGATTTCACCAATGGGGTGGAGCCATTGAAACTTGCTTGTGATTAAATAGATTTCTAGTGGCTGCTGAAAATTTCATATTTTCACATTGCTTGATGATGGTAAATACCCCTTAAACGCCGACTGGACGTATCATACGTCGACTAAAATTGTCTGTTGGGTGCCGAGTGGACGTACTGTACGTCGACTACAAAAAATTTCAACCTTTGGGTAACTTTGACTCGACCGAAATGGTCGAAAAACGCAATTGTAAGCTAAAACTCTTACATTCTAGTAATATTCAATCATTTACCTTCATTTTGCAACAAATTGGAAGTCTCTAGCACAATATTTCGATTTATGGTGAATTTTTAAAAAAACTTTTTCCTTACGTCCGCGCGGTAACTCGGCCGAAAATTTCAGAAATTCTTTCATCATTTTGTCGTAATTTTTGCACTGTTTTATATTAGCCGTTACATAAAGTTTTATATATGAAAATGTGTGCAATTTCATGTAAAATACAACAAAATATAACCTGTGGTTGTAGCTTTTATCAGTTTTGAAATATTTTCATATAAATCACGATAACTGCCAAAATTTCAACCTTTTGTCAACTTTAACTCAACCGAAATGGTAAAAAGACGCAATTATAAGCTAAAACTCTTACATTCTAGTAATATTCAATCATGTACCTTCATTTTGCAACAAACTGGAAGTCTCTAGCACCATATTTCGATTTATGGTGTATTTCTGGAAAAAAAAAACTTTTTCCTTACGTCTGCGCGCGGTAACTCGGCCGAACATCTCAGAAATTCTTTCGTCACGTTGTCGTAATGTTTGCATCGTTTTACATTAGTCGTTACATAAAGTTTTATATATGAAAATGTGTGCAATTTCATGTAGAATACAACGGGAAATAACTCATGGTTGTAGCTTTTATCAGTTTTGAAATATTTTCACATAAATCACGATAACTGCCAAAATTTCAACCTTCGGTCAACTTTAACTCGACCGAAATGGTCGAAAAACGCAATTGTAAGCTAAAACTATTACATTCTAGTAATATTCAATAATGTACCTTCATTTTGCAATAAATTGGAAGTCTCTATCACAATATTTCGATTTATGGTGAATTTTTGAAAAAAACATTTTCCTTACGTCCGCGCGGTAACTCGGCCGAACATCTCGGAAATTCTTTCGCCACGTTGTCGTAATGTTTGCACCGTTTTATATTAGACGTTACATAAACTTTTATATATGAAAATGTGTGCAATTTCATGTAGAATACAACAGAAAATAACTCATGGTTGTAGCTTTTATCAGTTTTGAAATATTTTCATATAAATCACGATAAATAGAAAAAATTCGACCTTCGGTCAACTTTAACTCGACCGAAATGGTCGAAAACTGCAATTGTAAGCTAAAACACTTACAGTCTAGTAATATTCAATCAATTAGCTTCATTTTTCAACAAACGGGAAATCTCTAGCACAATATTTCGATTTATGGTGAATTTTTGAAAAAAACATTTTTTTACGTCCGCGCGTTACGAATTCATGCATCATTTTGTGATAATGTTTTCTCTGTGTCGCATTGATCGTTTTACAGTTTGTTATATACCAAACTCATCGCAATTTAGTGTACAATACAAAGAAAAAAAATAACCTGTTAGCTTTAACCGTTTTGCTCACAGCGTGATTTGTATAAAATTATATATGAAAAAATTTTTTTGCGCTGTCATATATTTCAATATTTATATATGATAATGATATTTTTTTCATTTCTGATGGTTGCATACTAAACTTCAGGTAATGACAAAAAAAGGAGCCAAAAATGAACTCTTAATCTTAAAAACTAAGCGTGCTGTGATTTTTTGAAAAAAAACTTTTTTTCCGCTTCGGCGCTAACTCCCGAACGCCGCCAGCATACGGGAGACGTTTTTGCAAATAGAGGCTCGGCGTTAGAGGGATACCAGAATCCTGCTTTTATACGAACAACCACTCTTGATAAACCGTTTGATCTCACTACAGTCACTTCTTGATCTTTATCAAGTCGTATTCCACACCTGTTCATTATATGTAAATACTAGTTATCTATTTTTTTCAAGTTTTCAGAGTTGAAGCAGACTTCATTTCAACTGGAACATGCCGCAATGTCTTAATTGTTTTATGGGCCTTTTAATTTTACCAACTCTCTAAAGTACTGTACATAGGTCATTTCTGTTTGCCTTGTCTACAAAAGTTATTGTGTTTACCACTATCCTGTACATGCTTCATTCAAGTGATGTTTGTGTTTGTTTTTTACCCCGTTCTCTTTATGCATACATTGTTGTTCTAAACCTTTGCCTGTAGGATCTTTAGTTTTTCTTGCTTTTAATTGCTCACTGTATTTCTTCTGCTTAATTTTTTCGCTGTTAGTTATATGAGCACTAAAATCACCCATTTGCTTCGAAGGTACTTCTAATGTCAATGGATGTCATACGATTGCATAAAAGTTTATGAAGAGGGCACAAAGTCTCTTTTCCTGCGGTTTCACTAAAGTAGAGGATGGGGTTAAGGTGCAGGACAACTGTACGCTTAAAAGAAAGTTAAAAATACATAGTTATCTTTTACCCAAATGTAAGGAACATCTGGCATTTCACTTACGGAAGGTCTTGGCTATTTAATTATTAGAGCTATCAAACTCATACATTTTTTAGGTTTTGATAGCTTTGAAGGAATAGCCACTTCCTTCAACAACTGAAAAAATTAGTTAAATAAAAATGTTATTTACTTCACCATACGCTTAGTCTGCTGCCTCGCTCTTTTTGCTTTGAACCCATTAAGAGGTAATAGAAGAATGCTTTATTACTTATTCTAAAAATATTTTATGATTGTATAATCTTATTAGCAGTTATAAGGATTAACAATTTGAATAAATGTTTATTACTTATTCTACAAATATAAAATATTTTTAGAATGTTTATTAGAAATTATAAGGATTAACAATTTGAATAAATTTAAATATATTTATAGATACAGAGTGTAGTGACCCCATATACCAGCTTGCAGCACCCCTTATTTTGGTGAAAGAAGTTTTGTAGACATCACCAATTAGTGAAAGAGTGACAGCGGTTTGGTTTTCATAAGTACGGGACTTCAGTGTAATTTTTTCAGTACGGTACATTGGTCATAACTTGGATTTGGAATGGTTTCTTTTAGAAGTGATTTTGTTTTACCAAAGTATTCCTGCCAGCACTGTAATATCTATTTACCTGTGGAAGCGTATTTTTGTTACTTTAAGACCCTTTTCATGCATACGTATTTGTAGTTACAAAATGAATTTAAATGTAACCTTTAGACTTAGAAGACATATATATGACTATACTCATCACAGGGAATTTAAGCTGTATTTCTGTGTACCGAAATCATTCTCGTAAACCTTAGGAAGTAAATTTTGAAACAAGACATGAACAAGAAAAGAGGTCTTGTTTATTAAAGGACATTTTTGTACTTTAGTCTTTAGTTGTCATTTGTTATTGAGGTTCTATTATTCCTTTACAGAGAAAATCTGAGGAATACCAATGTGCGAGGAACTTTAGATGCTGTAGAGGATGAAGAACTAGAGGATCACTAACATGTTAATCCATAACCAACACGAGAGGAATGAGATGCAACAGGGAACGAAGAGCAAAAGGGTCACTAACAAGTTAATCCATAACCAAAGTGAGAGGAATGAGATGCAGTAGAGGACGAAGAACAAGAGGATCGCTAGCTCGTTAATCCATAATCAAAGTGAGAGGAATGAGATGCAGTAGAGGACGAAGAACAAGAGGATCGCTAGCACGTTAATCCATAATCAAAGCGAGAGAAATGAGATGCAGTAGAGGACGAAGAACAAGAGGATCACTAACACGTTAATCCATAACCAAAGCGAGAGGAATGAGATGCAGTAGACGATGAAGAACAAGAGGATCGCTAGCACGTTAATCCATAATCAAAGCGAGAGGAATGAGATGCAGTAGAGGACAAAGAACAAGAGGATCACTAACACGTTAATCCATAACCAAAGCAAGAGGAATGAGATGCAGGAGAGGACGAAGAACAAGAGGACGAAGAACAAGAGGACAAAGAACAAGAGGATCACTAACACGTTAATCCATAACCAAAGCGAGAGGAATGAGATGCAGTAGAGGACGAAGAACAAGAGGATCACTAGCACGTTAATCCATAACCAAAGCGAGAGGAATGAGATGCAACAGGGAACGAAGAACAAAAGGGTCACTAACAAGTTAATCTGTAACCAAAGTGAGAGGAATGAGATGCAGTAGAGGATGAAGAACAAGAGGATCACTAACACGTTAATCCATAACCAAAGCGAGAGGAATGAGATGCAACAGGGAACGAAGAACAAAAGGGTCACTAACAAGTTAATCCGTAACCAAAGTGAGAGGAATGAGATGCAGTAGAGGACGAAGAACAAGAGGATCACTAACACGTTAATCCATAACTAAAGCAAGAGGAATGAAATGCAACAGGGAACGAAGAACAAAAGGGTCACTAACAAGTTAATCCATAAATTGGTAATCCAGGGCAATTAAAAACTTCTGATTTGCCTTACATTCGTAATTTTATTTCTGCACGTGGTTATGCAATTTGTTGTACAGCACTCTGCTCGTGAGTGAGTCCTCTCTTCTATTTACATAGATCCTCATACTCCACATATGTTTTGCAGAAGGCATTTATGCAACCTCGACAGCCCATGTTTTGTGTGTCAAGGGTGGCTTAGAAGAAAGCTAGGGAGACTTCCTGTTGTTACTGGAGGGCAATACTCCACCAGTGACACTTGGGGAGGTTTTTCGCACCTTGCTTCCACCCATTGTTTCAACTCCTAAGGGGGTAGTTTTTCCTTAGCCAACTCCACAGACTGTTCAGTGGGAAGCCTGTGAAAAGGGGTGGAGGGCCACTGCAGTATCTCCTTGGAAGCCACATTCCACTCCTAGGAAAGTATTCTGCTGGCAGACGCACTCAGGGTGGAAGGAAGGTTCTCACAAGGTTCTCACGCTAACCAACTTCTGTTTTAGGTACGGAGGAAGCTGAGAGACTTAAGTTATGGCCATCTTTGTGTCTTGAGGGAGGCCAGTATTTCTCCCCTGCTGGGTCACATCTCGTCTGGTAAGCTGGCGCTTGCAACAGCTTCAACAGCATGACAATTCAGATCCTGTAATTGTTATATGTACTATACTTTTAATTTATAAATGAATCACAGAATATAAAAATTTTATAGCAAAACTATAAAACAAATTAATTTTATAGCCAAAAATAAAAAGCAAACTTTAATACATTGCTGAGAGGGGTCACATATTTGGCAAATGACACAAACCAGGGCGATTGATTTCCTAAACCCTAGTTTCCTATATATATATATATATGGCAGTAACTAAGTAACTACCCTGAGTAGCCAGTTCATGTCATGCAGATCCCGTAATTATTATATATACTATACTTGTAATTTGTAAATGAATCACAGAATATAAAAATTGTATAGCAAGACTATAAAACTAAAATTTTAATTTTATAGCCAAACATAAAAATCAAACTTTAATACATTGCTGAGAGGGATCACATATTTGGCAAATGACAAACCAGGGCGATTGATTTCCTAAACCCTAGTTTCCTATATATATATATGGCAGTAAATAAGTAACTACCCTGAGTAGCCAGTTCATGTCATGCAGAGTAATTATTATATATACTATACTTGTAATTTGTAAATGAATCACAGAATATAAAAATTGTATAGCAAGACTATAAAACTAAAATTTTAATTTTATAGCCAAACATAAAAATCAAACGTTAATACATTGCTGAGAGGGATCACATATTTGGCAAATGACAAACCAGGGCGATTGATTTCCTAAACCCTAGTTTCCTATAAATATATGGCAGTAACTAAATAACTACCCTGAGTAGCCAGTTCGTCCTATATATACTAAATTTTAAGAGATGTGATATCTGATGAGCACTGTAATAATAGCTAGCTGAAAAAAGACAGCCTCTGTAAATGCATCCTTACAAGAATATTCATTTACCTCCACTACTGTCTGTAGAGGGGCAGGACTCCATGCTCCTATACCAGATGAAGTCAGTTTTTGTTGAGCACCATACTAGCCAGCCAAAGAAAAGGGCCTCCTCTGGAACCTTACACAAGTCTTGTTCACCTGCTCTACCATTCATTAGGGTACAGGACTCTTTGCTACGACATACTGGAATTGAATTTTCACTTTTAGCACTCATTAACTGGAAGAAGCTAAAGTTACAACTGCTCTGTGTTTTAATCAATGCTCTTGGGGCAAGACGTTGTGATATTACTTCCCATCTTTTCACAAATGTAACAATGAACATCTATATTAGTACTTAAGCCTGACAGTAGAAAGCAATCACTACTTACATGGTGCTTCCTATACTGTATACCAACCATTTTTCAACCATCCTTGGTTACTACCAGTGGAAAAACAATTTGCAAATTAAATTAAAAGTAAAGCGTAAAATACATGTAAATATCATAATACACCATTCCTCTTAGTAGTGAATAAATCAACAAATGTCAAAATAATATTGTACACTACATACAATTTGTAAATCAGTCAAGTTAATCTAGGCATGAGGCATTGCAGTTAGCCTAAGACATATAGCACTGTAAGGTACAGTAATACTCTATAGCTATCGGGACAATTTGGTCTTTATAAAGTTGATAGTAAAGAAAAAACAAAACCTTTAATCTTTCCTTGAAAAGATTGCAAAGAAATTAACAAAAAATTTATACAATCCCCAAGCATCATGCTGATATGGGAGTTAATAAAGAAAATATGTATGTGCAGGAATAACTGTATTCCATATTTACCTCGGTATTCTATTTTTTTTTTTTTTTTTTACTTTCTGATTTAGATCACCAAGTAATACACAGTCATTGCTAATGCTAACCATGAGATAAATAGCTTTCATAAAATATGGCGATTAATGAGAAATATTTCAAATTACTTCAAACCCCAGATATTTCAAATTACTGTATTTCAAATCCCCCTATGTGTGGGACAAGAATAAGACTTCTGCTAATTTTACAAACTATTAATGAATATTATAGTAAATTTAATTAAAGCTCACACTGTATATAAGCTGGTAAATATTTCATTCAACAGCTCCACGGTTTATAGTTTTTCAGCCTTTTATTATGACATGGAAGCAAGCACAAATTATTTTTGTTGATTCCCCAAAACTAAACGATCATTATTACCCTGTATACCTTGTATTAATGTACTGAATTACTCCCCAGATTAATCAGAGTGATAAGTCTTTTATTTTTTATCTAAAATTTTCAATTACATGCAAGAACCGAATACATCTTGTCGCTCTCACATCTCGAGAGAGATTTTAATCTTATCCAGACTCCATTTGTCTCTGTTTCAGTTAAGGTTTTACACAGGATTATTAAAACAAACAGGAGAGACAGCACACTAAAGTTATTATATTACTGAACTTGGAAATATCAAATTATGACTTTATACTTCTCATGGTACTAACAAGGCAAAAATAACACTAATTTCTTCTCGAGACATTTAAAGTGTAACCCAAAACCATGGAGAAAAAATGAAAACTTAGTCCTTTGTTACATCTTAACTCCTTTAAATAAAATTGTGCCTTCCTTGATATATTCATGTCAAAGGTCTATTAATAAATATTTCTCATGTCCCTTTCAAGCATTTCTTTTCACTTACTCCAAAACTTAATACTCAAGGCATGTGAATTATAGTATATAAAGTTTCTTTTACCTGCTTGTAACACAGGTATGAAAATTCTTTCATATTCCAGTAGCAATACTAGCGCTCCAACAGGACTTCAGCTATTAGCAAGCAAGTTTTCAGTAAATGATGGAAACTACATTTGCTCTGGCCACTCAAGATCTCCACATGTCCAAGAGAGAGAGTGAACAATTAAACAACTGAACAATCAAATAAACCTAGGTAAGAAAGCATGCACAGAAAGCAAACAGAAGACATACTGATAGATCATCATCTATTGCCTTTCTCCCGAGAGCCTTTTAGGTTAAACAGGAAAACTGAAACCTGCTACTGTAACTGGAACACTACAAAGAATGTTAGTCCTCTATTTGTTGAGATACTAACACTATTATACTATAAGTACTTGTCATTTTGGAGAATAAACTTTCACTTCTCCCATCTATAGTTCCTATACTAGGAGGCACAGTCAAATATGTTAAAAGAGAAAGAAAACTTCAGTAACTCTTAAGTGAATTACAACAACTTTCACATCCGATATTTTAGCAATGTTTCACTTTTCACTTTGAAAATACATTCCGTGCAACCTCTTCCCTTCAAGATTCCTTTTAATGCTCTTCTGACTGCAAAAGAATGGTTGACAATTAAAATAGTAAATGAACAGGTATAAATGACTAACATACACTATATCAAAACATCTTGGTTCTTCAATACGACAAAGATCCAAGTCAAGACATTTGAATTATAATAAACTTATATCATAGATGTGGATTGCTTCTATCTGAAACATAAATAATCAGGTGACTACTTGAAAGTCAGTGGTATTACACATGTTAAATTACATTTAGTTTGTCTAAATTTTCATCTGCTTTGTTAATTCTAGTGACAATTTTTTTATTTACTCACAGCATCTGTAAACCTGCACAGCCACATCACTGAATTCGTACGTGTAATAGGTAACTGATGAAAAATGAAAACAGTAAATAAGAGAAACCTTTCGGGTCTTAAAATCAGAATTTATCAAGCAAATATACATAAACTAAATTCTGTACATACTTGATCACCCCTTAAGTGTCTCAGATGATAACACCCTTATGCGGTATACTGTATTGGGTATTTTTGCACTAAAAAAAAAAAATGAACAGATGACATTTTTAACAGCTGTAACTCTTCTAATAACATCTAAGCCCCTATAGGAGGGTAGTGCCGTCAGTGCACCTCATGCGGATCCCGTAGGGGGTTAGTGGTGTCCGTGCACCCCATGCGGTGCACTGTAGGCATTACTTAAGGTTCTTTGCAGTGTCCCTTCGACCCCTGGCAGCAACCCTTGTCATTCCTTTTGCTGTACCTCCATTCACATTCTTTCTTATATATCTCTTTCCACTCTCTCCTATCAGTTGTTTCATAGTGTAACTGCAAGGTTTTCTCCTGGTTTACCTTTCAGACCTTTCTATTCTTTATTTCTCTTTCAGTGCTGAATGACCTCATACATCCCAGTGCTTGGCCTTTGGCCTAAATTCTATCTTCCATTCCACCTCAAGCAGTGCACTGTAGGCATTACTTAGGTTCTTTGCAGCATCCCTTTGGCCCTTAGCTGCAACCCCTTTCATTCCTTTTACTCTACCTCTGTTCATAGTCTCATTCTTCCATCTTAATTTCCACCCTCTCCTAACAACTGCTACATTACACCTTTCAAACCTTTTTACTTTCAATTTCTGTTTGAGTGCTGAATGACCTCATAGGTTCCAAAGCAGCGCTTGGACTGTGGCCTAAATTCTATATTCTATTCTGTTCCAGTAAGATTTTAAAAAACACCTATTTTTACTAACTTCGATGTGATGTCGAGAAATTTTCCAATAAGCAAAGGAATTTCAAATCACTTATTAAGAAATTTACATCTGCATTAGGATCTGACATCTCACTTGTTAGTCACTTCTTTTGCTTTTAGAATGTGTACCAGCAACAAATTTGGCTACAAAAACAGTGGAAGATTAATTAAAAAACCAACGTAATTTTGAGTCAAACACCATTATTGAAGTTCATAGAAGTGTGTTAAGGGTTATAAGGCTAAAATAACAACAAAACAGGAGATATACCTACCATGTTTGATTCCCATCAATAACAGCTACAATAGAAATTCCCCACTTGTATTTGTGTGGGTTTTCTCACCAGCATTTGATGAAGGATAGGTACCTCAGATGTTCCTCACAAGCTTGGATTGTTTATCTGGAAAAAAGATACATGAAATTAGATTCACAAATTCAAATGTTTCAACATAAAAGAGGAGTGGGTGGGGTATAGCATTTCGCCCTAAAAGAGATTTGCTGCGAATGTAAAGGTAACACCTGCTGTAGCCACTTGCCATCACTATTTGTGTTAATATACAAAATTCTAAACCAAGTCATATATCACCTGCAAATATTGATTAATACAAGACCTCACTAAGGCAGGAAACATTGCTAACATACACCTAAATGAGGTTATTGAAGCCACATTATTACAAGTGACAAAATAAAAAGTACTCCATATAAGCATAAACTTTACTGACAAATGAGTAATGCCATCAACAAAGTCTTATGTATAAAAAAAAGACATTAAAATTACCTACATATAACATTTGCATTTATTTAGCATTAAGGGGCAAGGTGATGAAACCAGATTAATTTATAAAGTAACACTGATAATCAAGAGAATAAATGTAATCGACATACAATTCAAGGCCATATACTGGGTTACGGTTTCTGTAAAAGGGTTTTGACACTGTATTAATTTGTATTACGACTGTAATAAGCCTCTTGAAATTATGCAACCTTCAAAATAAACAAGCAGCATTTATGAGATGTTATTGAACTGTTGGCATTTGCCAGTACTCAGAGAAAATTCCTTTCACGCAACTTCCTATACTTGAATGAAATCCTCTATTAATCCCCATTTTCGTTTCACATCTCTAAAGATGCTCTAAGCCACGTGGCCAAGACGCTAATTAAGACAACTATTTAGGTGTGTCCTCTCCCTCATCCCCCCTCGAGTAGGACGCCTTGACGAGGTGAGGGGCTAAGGGATCCTGGCCTTTGGGCCCGGGTCCTGACAAATCATCCTACATAGTTTTTGGTTTAAATGGCGTGGACATTTCCACATTCGCAAAATTTTACTGCTTAGGTGAGTCTGAGAAGGGATCGTTTTTTGGAAGGGGTTCGCATTCGAAGCTAATTGTGGAGTTGTGGTGGTTGAGTCGCCACCCGAGATAGTTTGGACCTAAGAGATGGTGATGGGATTTTCCCACTGCTATCTTGAGGGCGGAACCATCTCTGGGGATCAGCCCATCGGAATCCAGGGGCTGGTTTTTGGAGGTGGGACTCCTGGCTTTTTGTCCGAAGCCCACGACTACGGTTGGAGTGGGGAGTCAGTCCCCATTAGTGGGGGGCAGAACTCCCAGCAGGCGGATTGGCTTATACCTGGGCCACTGCAAGCGTACTGGTGCTATCCTGAAAGGGTAGGGTATGGGGTGGACTGTTGGGAGTCAACTCTCACTTGTGCCATTGGTGGAGAATGCGAATACCTGACTGATCTACGATACTTTCTTGATATGACCAAGCAGTTTTGGGTGGGTGGATGAACCAGTTTGTGTGTGGTGGTCTGATGTGTGCATGCTTGGCATCTTGGGGTCTCTTCGTGGGCTTTGGGAGTGTGTTGGGGTGGGGAAGCTGAGCAGTAGAGCTGCCCAGTTTGTCCTTTTGATATGCTGTCGGGGTCTGTGCGGGGGCTCTTGGGTGTCGGGTGTGCACTTTTGGACCTTTGCATGTGGACTGGTTTAAACTTATGGATTTGGCTTTAGTTCTCCCTCCCTGGATCTGACGACTTAACGGCACTGGCAACGACTTCTGGCATGAACATGGATACGGGGCTTGGCTGTTGGACAGAGCCAAACACTGAGACACCAGGGTGTTAATAAATCTGGTGGATTTGATTCAAATAATAGGTCCTTTATTGCACTAATGTAAACTTATCATTAGATTACGAATGTTTATACAGTGTAGTGAAGCAATTCGGCAAAGTGGAAAGAATTAAATTAATTCTAGAAAAAGATAAGCAGTCATTTTGTGCTTTATCAAATTTTCCTCTCCCTTGAAGCTAGTGAGGCACAACAAAGACTACATGGCCACATTCTAAATGACTCAGTTGTCAGCACGAAAGTGTTTTCAGTGAAAAACTTGAATGATGACCCATTTGTTTTTGTTCCAAAGGCTGAAGAACATGGACCAGTCCCATGTACCAGAGCTCTTCCTCCCCCTTTATGGCATGTTGCTATCTACAAGGAGGGAGGAAAAATTTGATAAAAGCTGCTGACTGCATTGAGAGCAAGGTTGGTTCCATTCCCATTGGAAATTTGAAACGGTATGGAAAGAACCTTCTAATAAAAGCTGAAATGAGACTCAAGCAGTTCTGTTAGCTAACTTTAAACCTCCTGAAAGTGGAAATATTGAATCTATTTCTTCTCACAGATTTGTTAATACACTGAAAGGAGTATTTTACTCAAAAGATTTGCATGTTTTTAAAGAGGAAGAGATTCTCCATCGATGCCCTCCTTGTGTATCTCATGTAAAAAAAACTGGGTGGTGATGCAGCTATCCTTTTAACCTTCTCCTCCAATTACCTACCTGATACCATCATTGTTGGCCATGAGAGGATGCAGGTTAAAAAATATAAAAGAAGTCTAGACAGTGTCGCAAAATGCTTTGAATATGGCCACATTCAAAACTCTTGCGATAACAATAAAAGATGTCCTGTGTGCTCTGCAGAGCACGATATTTTGATGATTGCAAAGCAGCCCGATACTGTTTTCTTTGCAAGGGTGATCACACACCAAACTCTAGGGCTTGTCCCAGATATAAATTTGAACAAGAAGTGTTGGCAGTGGCAGATAATGAACATATTAGCATTAGTGAAGCAAAGCGCACGGTAATGGGGGCAAACAAAAGTGCCAACACTACGTATGCTTCTGTAATAAAACTTATGAAAACTTCCAACAATGTAAGGCCACCAATAACTGTGTCTGATGGAAGATATCACAAACCTGGTATTTCTCGAACCATAAATAATAATGAAAATCTCCAAACTGGTGAGAAATTTTTGTCGGCAAGTGCTTTGAAGTCCAATAGCAAAAATTGTACTTCCAAAAGCACAGAAAATTTATCTTCCACCACATCTACAGCTGTTGATTCATCTCCAAAAATAAGGGTGCCAAAATCAGCCAATAATTCAGGAAAATATTCTGAAAATACTTCAAACCAAAATAAGGTAAAGGAACAATCCCAATTAGATAGAGCTAGTTCAGAGCCATCAATCGCCACAGCCACAAACAAAAATAATAATAAAACTACGGTTGCAACTACCAAGAAACGCACAAGAAATAGTTCCCCAAATAATGATAATTTTATAATAAAAACTTCAAATGGGTTCAGTGTTTTGGAAGACATCTCTCCTCCTAGAAAGGTGGTTCCAAAAGTAGTTTCAGAACAAAAACATCTGAGTTCAATTCAGTCTTGCTGCCCTAAGACAAATAGGATTAGTGGTGCACAGAACCACAGCAATAATTCTGAACATCAGGTTCATAATAAAAATATGAAGATCAACCAAAGACCCTGAACACCAATTCAGATGAAAAGGGATTAAGAAAACAATCTCTTATAAAGGAGAATTTCCCACTCCACCCTAGGAACAGTACTTCCTCCAAGGAATGGGAAGTAGCACATTTTACCACCTTAGCATTCTTGCTCGATATTCTTCAGTGGAACTGTAAAGGTCTCAGAGCCCGTACAGAAGACCTTAAAGTTTTAATGCATGAATTTAATCCAGGGATTATATGCCTACAGGAAAACTATGTTAGGCAACTCTGTTTATAATCCTGACTAAATTATTCAATATTTAAATCATATCCCCAATTGGTGATCGTGCCCATGGAGGTGCTGCAATTATTATTAATAAATCTCTACAGCACTCCACAATACAATTAAATACAACACTACAAGCTGTCGCTATTTCAGTCATTTTGGAAAAGAGGATAACAATCTGCTCCTTATACCTTCCACCAGACCTTGATTTTAACATTGGAGATATTCAGTCGTTAATTGACCAACTTCCAGCTCCTTTACTTCTGCTAGGTGATTTTAATGCCTCACAACCCCTTTGGGGAAGTCGGTTTTTAGATAGTAAAGGGAAATTAATCAAAGACCTTATTGACAGGAATGATGTTACCCTGTATAATAATGGGTCAATGACTTTCCACAACATTCACGATAATCATTTCTCTGCACTGGACCTTAGTATTTCTTCAACTAGTATCCACCTTGATTTTAATTGGTCTGTTAATGAAGATTTAAATGGAAGTGATCACTACCCGATCCATTTGAAATATGCTCTGAATGCTCCATCAGAAGTTTTACCTAAGTGGAAGGTAGAGGACGCAGACTGGGATAAATTTAGTAAGGGTGTCAATCTAGATAGGGAGTTTGAGTCCTTTCATTCTCATCTAGATGCCTATGATTACTTTATTGAATCTACTTTGAAGAGTGCTGAAAGCTCGATTCCAAAAACAAAAGGCAAACCTCGTAGACCTGCAGTTCCCTGGTGGAATAAGACATGTGGTATTCTGAGAAAAGTGACTAGAAATGCTACAGACGTTACAAAACTAGTGGCTCCCCTCAGTCTAAATTAATCTACAAACGTGCTTTTAGCCAAGCAAAGGGCGCTTTTATAAGAAAAGCCAAAAGAGAATGTTGGCTTTACTATATTAATGGAATAAACTCCAAGACCCCACTGAGAGTGGTGTGGCGCAAAATAAGGAAACTGAGTGGAAAATTTGTAGCGTCACCATTGCCCTCATTAAAAATAAATGACACTCTAATCACAGAGCCCACTGAAGTTGCCAATGAGCTAGGAAAACACTTTTCTAAAGTTTCCAGCCCTAACAATTATTCTCCAGAATTTCAAAGAATTAGGAATTCTGAAATGTGTCTGAAGTTTGATTCGGGAAAATCTGAACCATACAACTACAAATTTTCCCTAAGAGAACTTCGTGAGGCGCTCTCCTCAAGTGAATCCACAGCTCCAGGTGAGGATACAATCATATATGAAATGCTGAAACACCTCCCAGATGATGCCAAAAATATTTACTGAAGATTATAAACAAAATATGGGAAACTGAATTTTACCCAAGGACTGGAAAATATCCATAATTGTCCCTGTTAAAAGCCTAATAAAGATGCTTCCTAAGCCACCAGCTATAGACCAATAGCTCTTACCAGCTGTGTATGTAAGCTGATGGAGAAAAAATGATAAATACTAGACTGGTTTGGCACCTGGAGACCAAAGGATTACTATCGCCATTTCAATTTGGTTTCAGAAAAACCGCTCCACTCTTGATCCCTTGCTGAGGCTGACCAACCAAATCCAGCAAGGATTCGCCAAAAGTGTCAGACCATTGGCATATTTTTTGACTTGGAGAAAGCATATGACACTACCTGGAGAATTGGCATCATGAAACAATTGCACAAGATGGGCATATGTGGAAGAATGGTCAGGTTTATATATTCCTTTTTATCAGACAGACTTTTAAGGTAAGAGTGGGAAACTCCTTCTCCCAACCTTTTATGCAGGAGGAAGGAGTTCCCCAAGGAAGCGTTTTAAGTGTAACACTTTTTTCAGTGGCAATAAATAGTGTGATTGAAAAAATCTCTCCCCTGTTAAATGCTCGTTTTTTTTGTCGATGACCTTGCAATATACTGCACAGGATATGATTCCTTGTCCGTATGTAAACATTTGCAAAGGTCTATTAATGCTATTACTAAGTGGGCTGATGAGAATGGTTTCAAATTCTCCTCTTCCAAAACAGTTGCAGTAAGATTCACCAGGTGCCGGCGTGTGGAAGAGGTTCCCACACTTAATTTAAAAGGGTCCATCCTTCCTTACGAGAGTGAAGTTAAATTTCTGGGGATGACTATTGACCATAAATTAACATGGCTAGCCACATAAATGCCCTAAAGTTTAATGTTAAACAATCTATGAATATTTTAAAGGTTGTCTCTGGATTTAGTTGGGGGGCTGATAAGAAATCCCTTCTGAGGCTATATGACTCTCTGTGTCGATCTAAGTTAGACTATGGCTGTCAGATTTATTCCTCAGCCTGTAAAACCAAGCTAAAGGAACTGGATGTTGTACACAACATGGGGTTGAGAATATGCTCAGGGGCTTTTAGAACTTCGCCTGTTGAAAGCATTTATGTCGACACAGATCATTTACCCCTTGATCTAAGAAGGCAAGAGCTAGGGTTGCGATACATGGCTAGAATGAAAAGTGCTCCCAGAAATCCCTCCTTTCAAGCACTAAAGGAAACAGACTCTCGAAGTTTTTCTGGTACAAGAGCTTCTAAACCATTCCAAATTCGACTGAATGAGGATGTTAGGAATAATCACCTTAAATCCCAGAAAGTGCTGGAAGTAGAATATCCCTGTAAATCCTCCATGGCTTATCCCAGAAGCATCAATATGTAAGAAACTGTTTAACAAAAAGGACTGCACTGTAGAAGAGATTAGGGGAAAATTCTTAGAGCACGATGTTACCCATACTAATTTTACAAAAATTTATACAGATGGATCTAAGTCAGATAGTGGTGTTGGTTGCGCTGTTATCCTTGGTGATACAGCGTACACAGCTAAATTACCTGACTCTGCATCAATATTTACTGCCGAATTAACAGCCGTAGTGTCTGCCCTAGATTTAGTTTTTTCAAAGTAGTGACTCTAATTTTGTCATATACTCAGACTCTAGAAGCACCTTAGAAGCTATTAAAAATTTAATAGCTTTCATCCATTAATTCAAAAAGTTCAGGAGTGGCTTTTTGTATATATTGTCGACGTAAATCAGTCTCTTTCTGTTGGGTCCCTTCTCACGTGGGGATTCTTGTGAAACGAGATGGCAGACAGGAAGCGAAAGCTGCTAGTATTTTATCAGAAACCTCTTTTAGAAAAGTGCCTCATACAGATCTAAAAGGTCCCATTAGATCTTATGTTTTAGTAAATGGCAAGAAAGATGGACTTCTCCCTTCTTGCCAATAATAAGAAATATAGAAATATTAGGGATAATGTACTACCGTGGTCTTCGTCATTCAGCTTGACAGGCAAACAGAGGTTATTTTAACGAGATTAAGGATTGGGCACACTCGTCTAACCCATCAGTTTATTTTTGAAGGAAGCAGCCCTCCAGAGTGTGCTTACTGTGATGAGACACTAACAGTGGAGCACATTCTGGTGGTCTGCCCAGATATTTTAACCAAAGAGAGAGATATTTTCAGGGTAAATCCTGTCTGATATTTTTGGGAGATGAAGCAGATATTTCTGCTATCATCTCTTTTTTAAAGTGTATTAAAATTTTTAACGATATTTAATTTTATTTAATTTATTACATCACGTAGAATTTTAATGACATTAATTTTTTTATGTATATAGCACATCATTCATTAAACTTCATACCCTTTATTTATTGGTCACATCACTTCATTTTATTTATTAATCATTTCCTTCATGAATTCATAACTTTAACATAATTTTATTTTCTTTCCATTACGGCGCTGAATGGCCTTGTTGGCCCCAGTGCCTGGGCTTTTGCCCTAAATATCATACATCCATCCATCCATCCTCTCCTCATCCAGTTTCCCAATAAGGCCTCTATTGAAAGAAGATAAAACCATCATATACTTGGTTATCATTACAATCATGGTTAAGACCAGTGCTCTATAACTTTTTTTTTTAATGAACAAGAAGCCGCCACACTAAGTTCCACATCTGCGCATAATGCAGAATACTCAAATTGTACATCCCCAAAAAGTTAAGTATACCTTAGTTTAACCAGACCACTGAGCTGATTAACAGCTCTCCTAGGGCTGGCCCGAAGAGTTAGATTTATTTTACGTGGCTAAGAACCAACTGGTTACCTAGCAATGGGACCTACAGCTTATTGTGGAATCCGAACCACATTATGACGAGAAATGAATTCCTATCATCAGAAATGAATTCCTCTAATTCTTCATTGGCCGGTCGGAGAGTTGAACGCTGGGCCAACAGCGTGCTAGCCGAAAGCTCTACCCATCCCTCCAGTGAAGAACTGATACATCCCCAAAACAAACATCTTGAATGTCTGAAATCAATTTTACCATTCAATCAAAAGTAACTCTCAGTTGTCCACATTAACAGAGCCAAGAGCCTGTCAGATAAGGGCAAGTGAAAAAATCTACGGGTGTTCAAGGGCAACTCCGTAGCCTACCCTCCCCCCCCAAACCTTGTTAATACCATATAACCATGAACACTAAACATGCTTATGAACAACAACCACCACTCTTGAACTTGAAAGCTTATTTGTAGCAAAATAAGATCTATAAACACTTTAAAAAAATAACAAACCACATCTTTTTCTCTCATACGCGACACACAATACTGCATGCTACACTATTTTTCATTTGCTGCAAACACTGAAATACATCGTACTGTACACACACAAAAAGTAAACCATTTTTTCTTGTATCCAACACAATTCAACACGTTAAACAGTCAATTTTATCATTTTCCCCAAATACATTGTACACAAAAAAGTACACCACTTTTTTATCTTCTATACAAACACACAATATAATAGGTCGCACAATCAATATTTATTACTTTTCCAAAAAAAAAAAAAAAAATAAACCTCTTTGTCTCTCATATACAACACACAATAAGCTAGGTTATGCAATTAATGTGTATAATTTTCCCCAAAAACACTACACAAGAAAAGTAAACCCATTTTTCTCGTATGCAACACACAATACGATAGGTTACACAATTAATATTTATCATTTCCCCCCAAAAACATACACAAAAAAGAAAACCCAATGACACCTTACTCCTACTGACAATTGAACTTTAATCTTTGAAAATTGTAAAAATTAAATATTGGCTTTTTGCATAAAGATTTTGGCCATTTTGTAATTCGTGAACAGAATGAGTCAGTATTCGACATAAGTTGAGAATCGCTGCCAAGTAAGACTTTCTTTTGTCTCGTATGCAGCACACAATTCTATTGGTTACACAATCAATATCTATCATTTTCTTCAAAGAAACTACACAAAAAAAACTTTCTCGTACGTAACATGCAATACGAAAGGTTACACAATCAATACAGTATTTATCATTGCCCACCTGTACATCGTGCATAAAAAAATCTAACAAATATAAAAATATTTTTTCTCTATCACTTTCTTGTGTGTGCTGCCCTTGGTGCTAGCGATGGCTGGAAATTTTAAAAACTTGTGTTGTCAAGGCTGGCATCATCATCTTCCTGTGTCTCCAGTGACTTCCAGGAGACATTAAGTGGTGAAGTGGTCGGAAGAGGTGTAGAGGTGCCTAAGGGGTCACGGTCATCGAAGTGGAGCAGCAACACATTAGATTCTTGGCTGAAGGAATCCCATACTCTCCCACAGTTCCAAGTTGAAGGACTGAGTTATCAAAGAAGTGGATGGCGATGGGCCTGGGTGCACAGTCTTGAGGGTATTTGATGATACAAACGATTACAGTATTCTGATTTGCAATGACAACCCTTCAATACTTTCAAAATTCAGCAGCCATGTCCAAGGCCCTGGGGATGTCCATGGGGTCCATGTTGGGGTTCTCCAACATCTCGATAACTAACTATCAAGGGCTGTTAACATATTCTTGTATGTGGGCAATCATCATGGAACAGCCTCGTCGTCATCATCTTCAGCCGCTTCCTTGTCACCACAAACAGCTGCAGCAGCTATCTCACTGTTGGAGAGAAGCTGGGGTCCAGGGTCGCCATCATTATCATCCAGCCACTTCTGTGTGTCATCCTCAGGAACGTCATTGCCTCCAGTTGAGTGTGGCATGAAAGTTGTCGACTTTGAACCCTTGAAGTCCATCAGTGCCTTTTCTCCATTAGCATACAGTTCCAGGCATGATTGAGGGTCTCCACAGTGGTGTCCTTCCAAGCATCAGCGAAATTAGATGGCAGACATCAATGAGTACTTGTGAAGATTATCCAGTCCCCCCACCATCTCCATGCCTTGCTGCTGCTCCCCCTCATCCTCCAGTACTACCATTACCTCCTCCAGGAACTTCCTCTGGGTTAGCCATTTCAATGGAACAATAACACCTTGCTCCATTGGTAGAATGAGTGCAGTCATATTAGGAGGCAAATACGTGACCCCAATACAACCTTCGTCACCAACCAACTGGACTATGTTAGGATGTGCAGGCATGTTGTCCTGGTTGTCCAAGAGAAGCAAAGCCTTCATCTGATGTGTAGCAATGCCAAGGTCCCGTGTCTGATGACAAACAACCTCCATTACAAAAGTGGTTATGGAACAAATTGGAAATGATCTTGGAGGTGAACCAAGCCTTTGCCACATAACAGATCACTGGGAGCCTATCCATCAACTCATGCGGGACATGTGGTTGCTCTGCATGTCCAACTACCACTGGTTTACAGTGCCCACCAGTAGCTTGTGCACATAAAGTAGAAATATGTTGCTTGGAAACCTTTGGACTGAGTAAATTCTTTTCCTTCTCATCAGCCAGGGTGTTAGTAGGTATGGAGCGACAGAGCAAACGAGTTTCATCAGTGTTCTAGATTTGCCCCTCAAACAAGGCCTTCTTTCTTCATCAAGTCTTGCAACATCTGACAAATTGCCTCTATTCCCTCCTCAGAAGCATCCAAAGCTTTGCCATTATTGTTCTGTTAGAAATCCAAGTCAAATTTTGAAACAAAACCATCAACCTTCAGATGCTTTAAAGTCCTCAACCTTATGCAACCCTGCGAAATTCGCAGTTTCAGTCTTCAACTCGGCACCATGCATGTTCACACCAGCAGACCTTACTTGACAAAACCCCACCAAGGTCCACTCCTCAGTGTCCTCATAACAGCCATTTGCCACGAACCAGCAGGCTTGACTCCTGGCTGTTTTCTTACCAAAGTCTGTCATGTATTACTGTACTGTACTTCAGCTTGTCCTGGGAAGTCGTGATATAATGCAAGGTTGAGCGGGCAATGTCATACTCCTCCAAGATGTGTGACCTAGACCAATCTTGCCCAATTTTCCCAGCAATTTTGAATTTGTGTTGAAGGGTCAACACCTTCCTTGCCCTATTAGGATGAGGTGGGGCTAGGCACAGCACCACACACAACACAAGCAAGACCAACAATGCTGGAGGCACTGCAACGAAAGCCATGCAAAAGCAATCCATATGCGAAAAGTTCTAACAAGTGATTAATCAAGCACGACTCTAAAGAGAAGGAAAAGTGTGTTACCAAGTACACTGATATTTCCCAGATGTAGCCAATTAGCTTACAACATGTTTATGATGCTGTCTATTAGCCATTAAAAATATTTTGAAAATTACAATGACATATACGTTTCCACGAATAGCGAGAAAGCTTACAAGAAACACAAGTTCTTGTCCACCCCACATTATCTACCATATGCTGTTCAACTGATGACATTATCCGTATCAATCAATAAAAAATGATAAAGCGGCATATCATGACTTAGGTGATGTCATGCTTTTAGGCCAGTAACAATCATAAAAGCTAACTCTTTCTATACTTTTTCACTTTTTGTGTGTGTTTCTTAACCCCTTTTTACACGGGTCAAGTAGAGAAGCAAGTCAAGTGTGCAAGTAACTTGCTTCAAGTAACTTGACATGTGTGTACATTACACTTGATCAATATTTTGTGCAAGTCAAGTAAGAAGAAAGTTGACAGTCAAGCAGAAGAGCAAGTCAAGTGAATAGACACGAGGTCTATTTTGAGGCAAGTTGCTTCCCCTCCATTCACCACTGGCAAGCTACTTGCTACCCACTTGACTCGTGTGAACACGCACTTGAATTTACAGCTCAGTTGCAGGATAGACGTTGTGCCGAATAGTACTGGAATTTTATTTTACACACCATTTTGTTTTATATATTCAGAAATGCCCTCAAAGTGGACTGAAGATGTAACATAAAAGTTTGTACTATTGTATATGGAGCATGAGTGTTTGTGGAAAATGTTTATCGAAATATATCAAAACAAGGTGGCATGACAGAGTGCTCTCATGGACATATAATTAATGTCGAACTTTATGTATTGTAGGATACTTCAGCTGATACAGTACAGGAGGATTACAGTGGTAATCAAATTGATCTAGAAGGCGATTCTACTCAGGATTCTGCACATTCCCTACAATCTGAAAACGCTGAGGAGAATTTAGATCAAGCAAGATCTATGCCGAAACCAAAATGAAGGAAACAAATCACTGAAGTGACAGCAGCTATAAAGGAGCTGAAAGAACTAAATGAAACCATCAGTAATCCCAAGAAAGTTGAAGATAAGTGTGAAGCATTTGGAAATCACATTGTAGTTCAGTTAAGAAAATTACACCCTCAACAATGCATTTTGGCGCAGGAGGAAATACAATGGATTTTGACAAAGTACAGTACAGGCTCGCAACACTTTCATCTACTGATTCAACTCCCACACCACCTCCAACTTCTGTTTCCCCTGCCCGTTCTTCTTGCTCAGGCTATGCAGACACTATAGCCAATTCTCGCGTAGTTTCTCCTGCTCATTCATTTTCAGAGAGTCACCCACATTCAACGCCTCTTTCCTTTCCTTCCCAAAACATTGAACAACCACAAGACTTCATGACCCTGTCTAGAGCCATTTCAAGCCTCAGTGAGTTTGGCGATGGTGTAATGTACTGTAGATCTAGTGCTCTGGTTATTTATTTTTTTTTTTTATTAAACTTCATTACTTTAGTAAATCATGAAATAAGTACAGTGGTACCTCGGTTTCCGACGCTAATCCGTTCTAGAAGGAATGTCGAGATTCGATTTTGTCGAATTCCGAATCAATTTCGACCATAAGAAATAACTGAAAATGGATTAATCCGTTCCTGACCACCAGTCACTACTCCAACCTTGTCTTTTTATACAAAAACACTACACACATTACAATTAAATAAGTTCAGAGTTAAATAACTTACCTTATTAGAAGTCTTCTTACAGTTTTAAATGCATACTGTATAAAAAAAATTGGCCTACCAGTGGTAGACCTTAGCGCTGCAGGCTAGGCTAGGCAGCCATATGCACTCCAGAATGTACTGTAACGGGTATGCACAAAACTGTTGTTAATGATAAATACAATGAAAAACAAGCCTGGTCATTACATTAAATTAATAAAACAATATTAAAAATAAGCCGAATGTACTGTAGAGTCTGTTATAAAAATTAGAAAAAACGTCTTAAGTTACGTCGGCATCGGCAGCTTGTGGCAAGCGTGAATGTAAACAAACCAGAGCGCCGTCCTGGTGGCGTATCTTGGTACTACTGTAATTACATAAACATTGTGTACGTTCAGGATTGTATTAATTTATGGTAAATTCCATTC
>NC_089753.1:52886746-52944246 GCF_040412425.1 Macrobrachium rosenbergii
TCTTAGTCGAATGTCCAAGGTCATGAATTTCGAATCTAAATTTTACCACAAATATTAAGCACTGAGTATTTGTCAACACGGTCCAGCTACTAGAAATCTGAATCTACAGCTCACATTTTTTAATTCATATCGCTGTATGCAAGTTTTCATTGGAAATGCATCGAAAAATTCTAAACCTACGTGAAGTATGCCAAAGTAGTTAGGCACTACTTAAAACTTCCTGGTGAGGCCCCCACAGCAGCTGGGGCAATGCAGAAGAGCCCAACATTTGTTACATTTTTTTAAACTAGTTAAAATATGGAGAAAAACGCTCATTCACTTTCCAGATAAACTGACATGCAGGACCAAAGGTCTGCACAATACAGTAAATGAAATCTAGCTGGTGCCATACACCCCACTATTTATTTTGACAGCTTTTCTGAGAGATTTTGCAGTTCCCTCCAAGCACATCATCTTATTGCTTCTAAAAATTTCCTGTGAATATTATCACAGAAAAATTTTAGAAGCAATAACAAGGTGTGTTTGGAGGGAACTACAAAATCTGTCAGAAAAGCTGTCATAATAAATAGTGGTGTGCCATACAAACAGGTTCAAAAATTAAAAAATCAGACAATTGAAATATTCACACTAACTGATAACCCCATGTAAAAGAGTGAGTGAAGCAACTATGGTGAAACTGGTAGTTTTGCAGAAACCCATGCATACAGTTTGTACTGTTCCACTGTATTTCTAATTTTAGTTGTGTTAATTCATGAATGCCTATGTATTTTAGTGATTTTTTAGAATTTTCAATTTTAATTCTGGGGAACTGAAAAACAATATTTATGCGATACTCTTTTTCTTAGATGAATATTCCCATCAACAGTTAACTTGTGGAATAAATGAATAAATCATAAAATTTGTTGTATAGCAAGGACTGGGGCATTTTCTGTCATTCAGCACTTAAGACAGTAAAATGAAGTTGGAGTGGTTGGACAGCAAGATACAGAGATCCAGTTAAAAAAATGAAACCCTCATTCAGTCTATTAAGTGCATCTTTTTAATAAATGCCTACTGTTCTCAAATAACTTCATCTGAAGTGCCATTTCCGTTGAAAGAATAACCATTAGCTATGAATACTTGACTAATTACACTGATGATACGGATAAACCATATAAATCCTAGACTAAAGCAAGAATTCATCCCTTAGAGGCCACTTATAAAGAGTGGAAATCACACAAGCTATACTATAGGAACATTCTTCTGGAGAGAATGACTTGACAGGAGGAGGCAAGACACCACCAGAAACACCAAACTGTTTCACTTTTGACAAAATAAGAGCTTTAATAACACCTGTAAACTTGTTCATTAGAATACCTAGTAAGTATAAGGTTTCAAACTAAAAAATAGGATGACTCACCAAAAGGCATAAACTGGAAATGGGACTTCCAAGAAATAACATCAAGCATTAAATATTTAGCGAGTCATTCCCATGCTATACATATTTCATTCCAAAAGAAAAGGTTATACATTAACATCACAATACTGTACTGCCTTAATTATCCTACAATATTCACTTGAATGACTGGTTATTTGTACTGTTGCTCTGGAAAGTTCAGACAAACTTTTCAGTGCGTTTCGGACAAGATTTTACCGAATAATGACTGGCAACTTCCACGAGACCATCCCTCACATCCCCTGACAGTGACATACTAGTATGTAGCCTACTACAGGATAAAGTACTCACACAGAAAATAATAAGGGCGGTTTTACCATCAAATTTCTTTCTGATGTTTTCCATTTTATTCTTATTGGTTTTAGCAGATGTTAATGTTATAACAAAGAGACAGAGAGAGGGAGAGAGTGCTTGGTTGTGTGTAAGCTGTACCGCTGCTGCTCTTAAAATAAATTCCCGTTCTTTTGTCATAACCATATGTATTTGTTTGCTGAGCATTGCTGCGACTAATTACAACATTGTCCTTTAAGATATTACGTAACTGAAATATTGAATATATGAATAAATATATTTATCTGTATTCAATATATTCATAGTCTCTACATTATTCACATAGACCTATTCCAATGAATTAATATCCTCAAGCACCAGGTCGTGCAGACCATATGGTGCTATGTTATGCTATTTATAGATAAAGTATGGTCAAAGTTAGTGACTGATAGGTCACATTTGATGAATATTTATTTGTAGAAGAAAGTAGATTACACTGTGTATGGAGAAGTGTTCTGCTTCGGTGAGGATATCTTGAAGGTGAGGTTGGACATAGACCTATGTGTTTCTCACAAGAAGTAAATGTAAAATAAATAGGAAGATAAATAAACAAAGGAATAAAGTACATAGTCAAAACCATTACTACATTAAACTATAAACAGAATTTAAAGATCCATGTGCCCTACCCCGTCAGTTACTCATGCAAGCACCCCTATTTTCAATTAACATACTTAATCTCTTGTACACTGAACCCACTATCTTTTCAGAAATGCTTATTTCGTCAGTGACTCCCAGACTGACTTTGCATGTCTTAAGTGTTTCTTGGTTTTGGTATTACTTACATCCCCTTTATTAGTTATATGCTCCCAAAGACTTTCAATGGCATTTCAGTCTTTGCTGGCCATTCGATTCTGATCACATGTGGATGTTTACTGACCCATTCTTTTACGGTTTGGACATTATAGACAGAAGAGTTGGCCAAGACTACATATAATGATTCTGGTTTGGGGATTAGCAGGGCTCTCACTGATGGCACCAAAACTTCCTCTAGAATGCTAATATACTGGAAACTTTTTATTCGTGCATCAGTTTCTATAAGTTCTTCCACTCTTCAGTGATAGTTGGATGTTGGCAGGGTAATAACTAAAAATGATAAAACGACTGTAAAAGATGATGAAAATTATAATTAAGATGGTGAAGAAGACCTATACTGATACAAGTATCCAATTCATATGATAGATCTACAGTGATATAAAAATCAGGTCGTTATTATAGACCTATACTGTAATGAAATAGTGTCATTTTTATAATAGGCCTATGAATTAGTATGTCTAATTTTTATAATATAAACGCCCAATTCTTATGATAGACGTTATGACAATGAAGCCTTCATTCTTATGAATGGAACATTATTAAATGAAGCAATATGATTGTTATAAGTATACCTTAGTTTAACCAGGGCTGGCCCGAATTATTAGATTTATATTTTACGTGGCTAAGAACCAATTGGTTACTTAGCAACGGGATCTGCAGCTTATTGTGGAATCCGAACCACATTATAGCGAGAAATGAATTTCCATCACCAGAAATTCCTCTAATTCTTCATTGGCCGGTTGGAGAATCAAACGCGGAGCCAGCAGAGTGCTGGCTGAAAACGGTCAACACCCGTCCAGTGAGGAACTATGATTGTTATAACAGATTTACAATAAAAAAAATGATATTTTTATAATAGAATAAAGTTTTATATATATTGTACTTACCAAGTAATTAAAATGCTAATTAAAATTATTTAGTTTCCCTTGCACGGCAGCTTAATTCAAAAGATGCGCAAAAAGGAGGGGTCGCTATGGGCTCCCCTCTATCCCCAGTTTTAGCCAATATTTGTATGGAGTTCGTAGAGAGAGAGATTCTCAACAGATGTGATAGGGAAACCACACCTTTCTTGTGGGTCAGATATGTTAATGATATTTTTGCAATCATCAGAGGGATAGAAAGAAATTTAAATAAATTAGTAGAAATAGCAAACGACATCCTACCATCAATAAAATATACCGTGGAAGTAGGAACTGACACCAGGTTGCTTTTCTTAGACGTATTAATCTTCAGAGATTCGAGTAGACAAAAGTTTAAATTCACAGTAGGCTATATAGGAAGACAAGCAACTCTGAAAGCTATATACACTTTTATTCTTTTCATAATAAAAATATCAAAAGTAATGTAATCATGAACTTTGCATTACGAGCCTTCAAGATTTGTGATCCAGAATATATTAATGGCGAAATATATCACATTAAGGCAACTTTCAGAAGCCTTAGGTAACCCCCCCCCCACCAACTTCATTGAAAAGGCTATCTCACGTGCCTGGAAGACTTATTATTGCCCTAAAGATAATAACAAGAGAAGAACACTCAGGGAAAAACTGACCGATGCTTCTCCCAGTAGAAAAAAAAAAAAGCACCAAAGCTCCCTTCTTCCGATCACAATGAAGGAGTTGAAATCTCAAAACTAACTTAACTGTCCTTTTCCACACAGGACAGGATTAAGAGACCAGCCGAAAAGTTAAGTATATCTTGGTTTAACCAGACCACTCAGCTGATTAACAGCTCTCCTAGGGATTAGATTTATTTTACATGGCTAAGAACCAAGTGGTTACCTAGCAACGGGACCTACAGCTTATTGTGGAATCCGAACCACATTATGACGAGAAATGAATTTCTATCAACAGAAAGAAATTTCTCTAATTCTTCATTGGCTGGTCGGAGAGTCTAACGCCAGGCCAACAGCGTGCTAGCCGAGAGCTTTACTCACCCCGCCAGTGAAGAACTTAGACCAGCCAAAGCGAAGTCTCTTGGCAACACAGTCTCTATCTTTTTAGCACCTGTTCCTGATGTCAGTCAAGAAAGACCTTTCCTTCAAAACTTGACAAGAACTCAGCTGGGAGGCTAATTCCGTTAAGCATCAGAGGGAGTGAAGGACAAAAAGCACTTGTTTGCTCCCTTAAGACCCCAAGCTAGCCTCCCTCCCAACTCCCTGTCAAGGCGATAGCTTTCTTCAACAAGCTCATAAATTCATACACAAAAGACTGTCTGCAAAGGGCAGAGTTTTAAGACCCAAATAGATGTCACACAAGGGATCAATTCAGGTCAGTTGCAACTCTTGGAACAGTAGAAAAGAGACAAAACTGGCTAAGAGCGGTTGTATGAAGCTCAAACAGGGGAGTCCAAAACTGAAGAGAGACACCTGATGAACAGAGACTAGCGTCGGCCAGTTGAAGACCATAGCTAGGTGTTTCATGAAAATTGTGTTCAAAAAGAACAATAGTATGTTCTTAGAAGAAGAAAAAAAGGGGCACCGCGCTAAAGAAAGACTGATGTCAGCCACTCGTAGGCTGGCGCCAAACACATGAGAGCTGGTGCTGGGAGCTCTATATGAAAATGAACCCTGGATCTATAGAGTGCTACCAGGCGCTAGTGAGTGCAAGTGGGTGCCATCGGGCGCAAGCGGGTGCTATTACGCGCTTGGGTGCTGTAGGGCGCTCGGGCGCTATAGGAAGCTAGGGCGCTATTAGGCGCTTGGGTGATAAGGAACCAACAATAAAAGAACACTCAGACACTGATGTTTTGCTTGGCACCAACAATGGTGTACCACTTACAAAGAGAAGGAAGAGTAGCGAATCTCATCTGAAAAGCACCTCTTCAATAGCCGAGACTTGCTATAAAAAACACCATCAGCTCACCTGTCTACACTAAAGTATCACTAGAATAAAAGAAAATAACTATGGATGCCTTTCCAGTGCCTGTCTGTCAACAACTGAGGATAGCAGGCTCGACTGAGGGGCGACTAACCTGGGTCAAACCCCTTCGGACTCCCATACAAGGAACTGGGTTTAGGAGAACTGACAGGGCTGGGCAGCCACCTCCTCCACTACACATCCAGTAAGATGCCTTTCCAGTGGCTGTCTGTCAATACCTGGGACTGGCAACAGGCTCGAATGAGGGGGGGGCAACTACCCATAGTTGACCCCAACAACCTCCCTTCAGCTTCCGGTATGACTTTTCCCAAGTGTAGGGGAGTATGTCAACGAACCTTTGCCTAGGAGCATCGGCGGGACAAGCAGCCACCTCTTCCAAGCACAACACTTCACTACTACTGCACAAGGTTAAAATCTGTTAACCCAGATGCAAGACTGGCAAAGTCATAGGAAGGAATCGTGAGAGCCAGGTGTGGGAGCAAGTGGAGAATAAAATGAGGACCCATAGAAGGAGAGAAGATGGATGTGGGGAGAGAGCTGGCGCCAGGCTAGCTGAATGCCTACCGGTCTTGGCTGTCAAGAATGGCTACTCGACGCAAATATTAAGCACAATTTCTCTCTACTACACACTGTCTGAGGATACAGAGAACCATTATACAAATAGATCTTGATTCGTGTCCAATGTTATTTGAGACTTACTGATATGCATTCATTACTAAAAATATTGGTCCGGTGGTGAACACAATAATAACGTTATACGCTACTTGAAAAAGTGAAGTTAACCTCAGTCACCCAAAGTACGAAGCACCCTCATACAGGCAAATATAAAATCCTATCAAACATTATTCGAGACTTTCAGAAATGTATTCTGAACCAAAAAATGTCAGCCCAGTAGTGAACACAATATCACTTAATACACTACTCAGAAAAGAAAAGTTAACCTTTACCAACAAAAGCTGAAGTACCCAGATTACCACAGTACAGACATAAGCCAAACATTCGGTAGCGAACGCAAGATTATGATCTGTTACGCTATTCGGAAAAGGAAATTGACCTTCACCAACCCTAGTTAAAGTACAGAGTATCATCTTACAGATGTCTCAAATACTAACAAACATTAATTGAGACTTGCAGAAAAGTATCATAACCGTAAATACTGTATTGGTTCAGTCTTGAACACAATGTTTACGTTTATTACGTTAACTGGAAAGTGAACACAATATTATACATGAATTGGTATAGTACGCTACCAGTAGTTAAACAAACTGATTGCGAATTCGCTACTGAGCAAAATATAATAACTAGGATCCATTCTTATCAACACAACAATAAAATACTATCCCCTGTAAGCTGTAAGCTTGATGCTACCCAAAATCCAGTCTCTGACCATCAAATTTAAGAACACAGCTGCCATTGACACTCCGTTTAGTTCCTGAGATTCCAGTTAGTGGGCGGAACCAGTCACCTGCAGTAAACTTTAAAGCATTACCCGCAAATTTTTGAATTTTTTAATGTGCTATGCAAGGAAAACTAAAGCATTTTAATTAGAACTGTAATTACTTGGTAAATTCATCTTTAATGATGCCTTATTCTCAGACTGTTAGTCCTACCATTTTTAAATTCTACATACTTGAGTTTCTGTTATTCAACTTTTACCCTCTTATCCATTTCTTCATGTGTATGACTTAATTAAAGGTTATGATGTTTTCTTGTGATGCCACCAGTGAAGGCCCATCTCGATCAAGTTGACGCTTTACTGATTTATGTACATGGTTTGTTTTCCTGCACATATGATGACGTCATAACGAGCAGTGTCACTCAAATATACAGGAAATATTATTCCTTTTTTGTTCCACATTGGAATGAATATTTCTAGATGACGTTAATTTACTTATCTAAGTCTTATACATTAATATTTGAACGTAATAGTTGATGTAAATGCTCATGGTATTGAGATTTTGAAAATCCATGTGCTCTGTACTTCAACTCTAATTTCACCAAACGAGTCTTGGATGCCAAAATGTTTCGTGAAATTTTGTCAATTCATATTTTCCTGCCGATTTTTTATATTATATGTTTGCATGCATACTGATTTTATTCTGATTGTAATGTTTGGTTTCTATGTGATTTAACAATATCTCCTATCTCATTCTTATACCTATACCCCATTTGTTTATCACTTTACATCACCCATCTGTTTGCTGTCTATCAGTTTTAAAACACACGATGCCCTACCTTTCCTGAGATGTAAATTCCCTGAACTCCTTTGATCACCTCTCTAATCCTTATCCGCATGTTTTGCTGGATACAAGAGTGGTCTAGTTTATTTTCTCATTGTGCCATGCTTTCTTGGAAGGAACTGACGTCCTTACGGCCTCGTCCACACAGTGGGGAAGTGCCCGATGAGTACTGCCCACTAAGAGCTGATCACCTGCTGCTGCCGTAAGCATTACCAGACCAACAATTGTGTGTGGTCCATGTAGAGCTTAAGTGTGTTTGGCGCAACAATTGGAGAAGGAATTTTGAAGGTTTATCCGTGTTATCCCCACTTCAGGCGTCATCAAACTTGTGACCACCTGCAACTTATAAATGTTTGAACTGGGACTACATATGGTAACAGTGTTCACCAATCAGCCTCCTGCCACTTAGTTGGAGGGGGCTTAAGACTTGGTCTTCCAAAGGAGAACACCACCTCCCATTCTTCATCCAACAGGTGGGTTAACAATGCAGTGGGCAAACTGTGCCACAAGCAAACTAAAAATTTAGCCATTCCTGTTATGGAATCCAGTACTGGCCACGCCAGCAGGTTCACCATGCGTAATATCAAAGGCCACCCCAAAGGATCTTTCCTTCATTAACATGGATTAATGGATGACCAAATACAATTAGAGGCATAGTTAAATTTTATCATTCCTGTTGCAAAGCTGCACCATCAAAGCTATACTGTTTACAGTCCCAACAATATTCACACCATCCAGCAGCAGTCACCTGACCTCAACCTGATACCTGAAGTCACACCACAGACACATCTTAACCTGTCTTAAATATGTAAGCAGAAGTACCACTGTTCTCTCACTATATTCCCTTTTGTTGCATATACTGTATAGTAAAAAACTGAATTTTTCTTAGAAACATTTGCCATACAGGTATTACTTACCAATGTGTAAGATTCGTATCTTTTCTCGGATGAGAAATTTTATTAAATGATAATTCTTTTAGAAGTACTGTATAATTAGTAGTGTTTGCATTAACACTTCAAAAATACAGTAAGTTACAGATGAAAGTAAGGGATGGTAAAATCCAGAGGCTGTTTCAAAACAGTTTTTGATCTTACAAAATCCTTACTCAAAGATACAGCACCTTTGCATATTTTTCCTTTTTGTGGAAAAAGGTAAACAATAAAATTCACATACCTGTGTACAAACCAAACTTATGGTGCTTTTAATACTGGGTTCAATTTCTGTGGTACAGTATTTAAACCACAGTACCCTAGAAACAAAACACCTAGCAGTAGCCCATTCTGTCTACGAAATGCAGTGATACCATTGTGAAGTCCTCAATGTTCCAAGCCACTAAAAGTAAGCACATAACCAAGGAATATCTTTTCAGTAATTATTTTCTTCTGTATGCCTAGATAAACATTTTGGTTCATAACAGTAAAGTAGCAAGGACACAAGAAATTAAAATTTCATTATAACTCTAGAATTCAGAACAAAATTTATAAAAATTTAGACTAATTACTTTTTGGAGCGCACTCAGAAAAGTCACCAACTATATATAAAATAAAACTAGAGGTCCTATAAATAAAGACTGATAAATCTTGCAAAGAACTGTCGCAGTTAAAAATCACTAATTCAAATTATTTAGAAAATACAGTCGATGACGAACAGCCCTCCTCAGCCAACATTGAACTTTACTGATGCATTTTCATCCAACTCCATAGATGCCATAACTGTCCTCCACTTGCAACTTTTCATCATTAAATCTGGGAGCTTGCTAATTAAGGCCTCTTAAATTTACATCCAATGTTTTAGGCCTTTATAAAAGCACCTAAAAAGCCAATGACCAGTTTTGAAAATTTTAAATGATCTAACAAGTTACATGGAAAGAATGATAGATTTTCACCATGCACATACTTCCTAGGTACTTTAAACTTAATTTTTTAATAAAAGTCCTTATCAGCATCCATCCAATTTGCTTGAAGCCAAAAATGCCCATGCAACCATGGACATACATCCTGGATACTTTAAATCTAATTATTTTTTAATAAAAATCCTTATCAGCATCCATTCAATTTGCTCAAAGCCGAAAATGCCCATGCAACCATGTACATACTTCCTAAATATTTTAAACCTAATTTTTTAATAAAAATCCTTATCAGCATCTATTCAATTTGCTTAAAGCCAAAAATGCCCATGCCTGGAACCAGGTAGTACCCTTTACAAAGTACCGTGTACGTAAAGCTCAAATCAATATTCTTCATTAATACTTTGGGATGAATTGATAGCCAAGTCTCGAAAAACTTCCACAATTCCAATTCGGCTCATGATGCATTGATTAAAAGGCTTCCAATGCATAATCACACCAGTGCAATAAAGTCAAGTAGATCCAACCTTACAGAAACGTTCAAGTTCATGGCTCATTTCAAATTACCTGAAGTAAACGGCCTCCAAGCAGATGACAATTTCAAAACTAAACACTTTTATTAACAGGACCATAAAATTTATGGCAGACCAACTTTATCTAATGCTCAAATCACTAACATTATCACCGGGCAAAACTTGCCTTAGTAGTCCTTAGAAAAATACAAAACTACACCCTGGAAAGACTTGAATGTTATTTTGCATATATACTGGACTGGCATTTAACAGGAGGGGCCAGGTATAACTAAAATTCTCAAAGAGTCAACACTGCATGATGTCATGAGCATTTCAGGGGTTAGTCATTTTTCCTCAAATATAGGGAGAAACCACTTAGGTTCCCATTTTGCATACAGTATTTGCCCAAAAGGAACATTAAGATTCACATGAACACCAATAACATTTAAAATGTTAACACATTATCAACCAGAACAATTATTCTGTTGATATAAGAACTATACTCCTTACCTGTAATGAGGCTAATACAGCGAGAATCAAAGCATAAATATTCAAAGGAGCAACTCAAGTTTCCCTCCCCCCGTCACCTCTCTAATGGTATTTACTGTTAAACAAAGAACTGCATACTTACCAGAACTATCTTGCCAGTCAGGGAAGTAGACTAAACAGAGTCTGGAAGTTTTCTCTTTTTACAGGGCCAAGAAACCTAAGTAATACTCAGTGCTGTGTTATCTCATTCAGTAAACTGTGGAAACAAAAAACATTACTATATATTTTGCTGAACTCTATATTTACTAAGGGGGGCTAAGAGACTGGTTTTCAGTAAGCTAAGACAATTTAACATCATAATACACAAGGTTTAAAAGTTTATGTTAAATCATTCAAAACCTTAAGCAAAAGTACTTCACGATATACATTTAGATTCCACAGATCAGTCCTCCATTTATCATTATATAATACTGCACACTAACCGATTTTTAAATATCATAGGAAACTATTTATTATTAACTCTACAGAATTTGGTAATTCTAAGGAAGAGCTCTGCACTGAGATACAGAAAAGGGTGTACTTATGATGCATGAGAAATTTGCAGTCTTCTGTTTATGTTTTTGCATTCATCCCTGAAGGGCTGGTACTAAACATGGCCTCCTGCAAACCTTTTCTGCGCAAAAAAAAGAAGAAAAGGTGGTAAATTTCTCAAATTATTTCAGTAATTTTTTTCAAGTTATTTCACCTGTACCGCATCTGTACACCTACCATATTGTTCATTAAAAAAATCTCATTAATAAACAATATCTCCATGGGGAATAGCTCGCCCTTACAATTACCCTGAATTTAAAACTCATCAAAGCAACCAAAAAAGACAAATTAATGACATACGTTGTGCATTCAAAATTAAATGTCTACATCGCAAGAAAATGCTTCAAGGACAGGGAGGCCTTATTGAAACCAATGCCAAAACCAATTTAAAATGGATAAAGACAAGGTCAAAACTTATTAGTAGCTCAGAAGTCAGTGGATAAGAAGTTTTATTCTTTGGCCATTGTAAAATTTTTAAGCAGAATCTCAATCATTTTCTATGACAAACCCAAAGTTACACAGGACATTCTTACTTTAAACCATAATCTTATTCTCAGGATAAAAATTGTGATTTTCCCAGGTTTTGGTAAGCACTTTGAATGTTTCTAATAATTTCTGTAGCAAATTAGTACAGTAGTTTCAGAGATACTGGACGGCATCTCTACCCTACAATTATGTGGGGTCACAGTAGGGACTGGGTTATTGAGTGGGCAAAACAAATGTGAAATACTGTACAGGGTGCATTAATCTTAACTAGGACACCAGGTTCTTACCTTGCAGGGCTTTGGGGAGGGGAGGTTGAAGACTTTGCTCCCTGGACCCATCCCCAAACTAGGGGCACTAAAACACGCTTCTAGCCTAACCCAGAGCACCAGGTCCCAGCATGGCTGGGAAGCTGTTGCTTCACCTGAATCTCCAACACCTAGTCACCTGTGTTATCACTGAAAAATTCAAACCTCACCTTAATCAGAATTAGTACTATCAGAAATATCATGGGGAAATTAAGAATTATCCCTGTATTTCCCCTTGTTTCTTCCACCAACCAAAAACACCCATTTCCCACTGTAGGCCTCATAATTTCAGGATATATGGGGTTCCAGCATCTTCAACTACTAACTTGCTATGAAAAAGAGCTGCACACATTAGCCTGGGCCTATTTTTGTAGGGTGCATCCCCCTTATCATCAGATCAAAAATATACTTCAACAGGGTGGCATCCTAACCTCACCTTCCCTTAACATAACATTTCCTAGGGAGGCTTGACCTGACCTGGCCCCCCGCCTCACTCCGCCCCCCTCACCAGGTAATATCGTGCATAGCAAAACAATGCGCATAATTATTGTGTGTAAAACACTTAGTTTAACGTCAAACTTAACAACTCAACAATTCTTGCATGAAATTTTGCAATACAGCCGATATATTCTAAAGGGAACATTCTAAATTACCACTACACTACCTCATAAAACAGTAAAACCTGTCACGTTTCAGTACTGTATGTGCACCCACATTTCCCATAAATATAAAAGACTTTCAAAATGTGCAGGCCATCCTTAGCCAAAAGGACTCAGCACTAAAAAAAAAAAGTAAAAAAAAAAAAAAAAAAGATTAAGAACCCAACTCCTATAAATGTCCAAAGAACTAAATTACAATAATGTCTAAGTTGCTGCATTCTAAAGCAAATGTCTCATTAACAGCATATTTGCAGCTGATTTCAGCACACTCTCCGTATTAAGGAAATGGAGATTTTACTCCATTATCATGATCTGGTGCAGTAATAAACTAAAAAAAAACTGATAGAACTAAGCAATGACTCTGCATGAGGTATTACTTTGGAGTTTGATTTTTCCTGCAGTATTTTGGTTGCTTATCTAAAATTTACCGTTATTTTTTGTCGGTCGACTGTAATTAACCTCAGAAGCTGTCTGTAGGCCATCCTGGAATGCTATCGTGCATGTGCTGTGTTATAGGGAAGCTTTTGGTAAAAAGTGGAGTTTCCTTCACCAGGGGTTCCAGGGACGGAAGTAACACGGCCTACCAGGTTAGGTTAGGTTAGGGTACGTTAGGTTGGTACAGTTCCTTTTACATTAGGTTTCCTTAGCCAAACCATTCCATAACAATAACATGGCAGTCCGGTCTTTCTCCTGTTTTCCCCCAACCAAAACCCCGCATTCCCAAAGGGTCCCCAACCATGTTGGGTAGATATGTGAGGTTAATAATAACTGACCAACAATAAACACCATAACCTCCTCATCAGCAACACTGCAAGTATAGGAAAAATCAATTTCCAAAGTAATAGTCCCTGCAGAGCTGTTGCTTAGATTTAGCAAAAACAGCCCTATAAGATGTAAAGAAATATTGTTTAGCAGCTCCTGTTAAAATAAAACTTTACATGGCATTATTCTATTAACCATTAACCACGGGTGGTTAGGCCTATTTAACATCCACAAGGTTCCTGCACCTTAATTACTGTACCCGAATAAATTCAAACTCTTACCTTCACATAAATATTTGTAGACATTGCACTGCCTAGTTACTTTCGGTTACTGTTAGCCTAACATGGCGCACCCACACACGAAAAAGTAGAAATGGCCCCTTGCATCTCATGCCCAGTCACAAGCCTAGTGTCATTCCTTTCAAATCATATTCAAATACAAAACAATTACCGTCGTAAAACTATAGCCCACTAAATCAATTATATAATTTATAAAATAACATATATAAAACTTGATTATACTCGTATAATAAGACATTTCTTGGTTATTTTTGTCAAACTTACACGGGGAAAACGACTCCCACTGGTTGACAGGACACACAAGGAATCTAGATACCAGTGTTCAGAAATATTTATATTATATTCAAAGTGACGTGACTTCACTGGGAGTAACCTGTGACATCTGCCGTACTCGAAAGCAACGAGAAACGGATAAAACAGGAAAGCTGAATAAAAATTTTAAATAACTAAATATGGAAAGTCTGTAAGACTTGGATAATATACATGTAAGTATCCGATATGAAAAGTTAGCTATACTAAGATAAATGATTTTTTTTATCTTTTATTAGTTAAGTAAAATTATTCGTTGATCAGAACTCGTGTTAAATCTGAAAAACGTCGTTGTTTTTTGAGCCTTGTGCATGCAAGGGCTCTTGCTCTAGGGAGCCTGAGATTATATATATATATATATATATATATATATATATATATATATATATATATATATATATATATATATATATATATATATATATATGTGTGTGTGTGTGTGTGTGTGTGTGTATATAAGTATGTAAATATTTATATATAATCATGAAGCTACAAATGTTGTTTAATATCCAATTCATGCTACCTCGGCAATATCTCCGATGGGGAATTATCATCGGAGGGGAATTTTTATAAGTGATAAATGGATCAGTAATGCCGGGTCTTGGTGGCTCAGTGGTTTGACCGCCGACTGGAGTTGTTGGAAATATCGTGTCGAGGGATCGGGACCCGGCGGTACTGATCCATTTATCACTTATAAAAATTTCCCTTCGCCTTCGGTGATAATTCTTAAAACTCAGCCAAGAGCATTCTCCCAAGATCTATCAATTTTAAAGGTCAATTTTTTTTCAAAATAAAAATTCATTTGCATCTTCATATAAAACTAGAAAATATATGAGAGACATCTTGATGTTCTGGATGTATGTTGTCAACTTGTGCACGTTTAAGCCCCCAATGAAAATGCTGTTTTCCTTTTTACTGTATTTCATCTGTTTTCACAACTCTATAAGGCCTCTTCCTTTCATGATTTCCTCCTTTCCAACAGATATCAGTGTTCATCCTTATGATGTATTCCTTCTGCAAGCGTTATTGTATTCTGAGATGGTTAGAAGTTAAGTTTTTTTCCTCCTCAGCTGAAAAACAGCCGGTGATTGGCTGAAAGCTGTTGGGAAGGCTTTCTGGAGGAGGCATCAAAGGTAACGTAATTATGTTCTTCAGTCTTCAGTTACTCGGGAACGTGGTTTAATGTGCTGATAATTTTATTCGCTTTTACTGAAGGTATCTTTTTTATCGATTTAAGGATCTCAGTGTTATTAATAATAAATATTTAGATCAGTATCTATCTTCTCGATATAATCATCATCTTTTTTCTTCAAAGAACTGGTAACCCTTGAGCAAAAGAGATTACGTCTAAGAAACCTTAGATTATTTTTGTTAAGCCTATCAATAATTTCGCAACATACTGGCAGTTTGAACATACTCTAAAACTCCAAAATTCAAAAGAAACTTTTTGTAATTCATATTACTCATTAGAAAATTTTGCTATGACCATCAAGCTTATTAGGTCTATTGTTATATGTTGTAAAGGTAGTTAGTTACAAAGACCACTTCGAGTAACAAGTTATGCGTGCTGGCACTCACGGCACTGCTAACCTTGTCACACGTGCTTTGAAGTAAGCAATGTTAAAAAAAAATTGATTTGTGTCACACAGATTGCGAAATATACAAAAGCAGAAGAGAGATCATATTCATATACCCATAAGGAAAATAGTGTTAGTTATGAATTTGTAAACATCGACATGTACGATTTAGAAAAAAAAAAAATATAGTAGTTTAACACTACTTGGCAACCGTTACAATGAGTCTGAGACTTTGGACGATACAAAAAAAAAAATCATTTGCGTCACTATAAGCATGGCTGTACAGGTCTGGATAGTCGGTGCAAGTATGTGTGCACTATCAATAGAATCAAAACATAACGTCAGGAGGTCACTGTGGATTCTTGGGAAGTTGACTGTAATTGCCCCCTGTTTAGCGATTATACAGTAGTGTCTAATGGTACTTTTAACTATATCTCCAGTTCTTTTTTTTCTTTTTACAAAATTGATTGAATAACTCAAGTGTACCTGTAAGTTTTCTAGCCGATCATTTAATCGTGACTAGGTAATCTTTTTAATGATGAAAATCACTTGATAAACTTTAAAACAAGTTCACTAAAGTGATTCATTATTGAGAATGTTTCTCCTCTGTCGATTCAGGCGTTAACAGGTTAAAGTTACATTACAAATTAAATTAAATTAATTCGTTTCAGAGTAATTTCCAATTAGTTCAGAGTACTTGGAGAGTTCATTTTTCCAAACTGCATGTGGGGTTGAGTAACTTTAGATTTAATTTTGATTAACGTTTAGAGGAATTCTGTTCAGTTTTGTAATATCAGACTTTATATAGCCTTCATGCTTGCTCCTAAACACTTGTAATACAACATTATTATTCTCAGGTCGCCAGCATCTTAATTTGAAAAGAGCTTTTTATGAACATCTTTGCCTAGACTCATGTGAACTTCTCAGTGCCTTCATGAGAGTTCAAGCATTCATAATTATTAGTATCATTATGATTCAGAAGACGAACCCTATTCATATGGAACAAGCCCACTGGGGCCATTGAATTGAAATTCAACTTTCCAAAGAATATGGTGTTCATTAGAAAGAAGTAACAGAGGATAACAGGAAATACATGAAGAGATCAGTTATTAGAAGAGAAAAAATAACTTAAATTAATAAATAAATGGATAAAAACGTAAGTGCAATACAAGGAGAATTGTTTTATGGTATTAATGCATTGCATCTTTGCAACTGGGGTTTCAATTGCAGAACATCCTCACGGAAACTGTTCTACAGTCCTATGGTGTGAGGAAAAAAGGACCTCTGGAGCCGAGATGTTCGACGGCGAGGTACATTTACTGCATGTTGGTGCTGCTGTTCAGAAAATCTGGTCGCTCTCAGCAAGAAAAGAGGATCTGGACTCAATTGTGAATGTGAAAGATCTCTTAAAATACAACATATGGAGAACTGACAAAGAAGAGATCATCCATTATTGGTCCAACTCATAACTGCTAGTGTTAGGAAACAGAAACCTACCACCACGAACCACTCTATCTAAAAGAGACAAAATCTCTGGCAGAAGCAGAGGACTCTAGTAAAGGAAGGACAAATGCAGTTGCATTAGATGTTTCTTAGAAGTAAGATGTAAGTCAAAAGTTACACTAAGTATAGTTAAAGCTTCAGACTCATTCGGCAGAGTCCCATCCACTTGAAGGGAAGGAGAGGATGTAAAATCATTACGAGATGTACTGATCAACAGTGTTGTCGCTTTACTGGAGTTCAGCCTCGTACCCCACCGACTACACCATTCGCTAATCTGCTCCATGTCATGACTGAAACTAAGGGCAGCAACATTTCTCATAAGTGGAGACTTTACTACACCCACAAGTGTTGCATCATTGGTATACTTAACAATCTTGTTTTTCAGGCCAACAAACATATCACTTGTATACACTAAAAATCACAGTGGACCAAGAACACTGCCCAGTGGAACTCCAGACACAATAGGTCTTGGTTTCCTAAAGATCCCATCAACAGCAACCCACAGCTGCCTACTTGTAAGATTATCTTGAAAAAATCCTAAAACATATCTACCCACTCTAAGATTCTGAAGTTTATAATAAGCGCCTTGTGATTTACTAAACCGAAAGCAGCACTAAAATCTATTTGAATTACTCTACACTCAAAACACTTCCAAATGGCATGTCAAATCTAAAATCATATCTCTATACTGAGTGTCAGCTAACAGTCCTTTGGATACCACATACTTGTATAGGGGCTTAAAAAAGTTTTTCTATAACTTTGGAGAGCACAGCGTGAATAGAAATTGACCTGTAGTTACTGCAGTCTCCATATATACTGCTCGTTGGAACTGACACTGTATTACTAAGCTAACGCTCGTCCACCAAGTTACTATATCGACATCAAAATCTATAGGATCTACTAATTTTGAGAGACAATACACTAGAAACCTTTTAAAAAAACAAAGGGAAGAAACCAAAAGGCTCTTCTCCACCCCAGCTATCAAGATTATCAAGAATTTTGTTAAACATTCTAAGAGCAAAATACAAATTTTCTAAGATTAGGTTCAGGATGACAAGTATCAGGAAGAGAGACATCCTCAGCTGATTGCTTAGCTTCAAAAGCTAGCAGTAGTAGTTCAGCCTTTTCCCTAGGGCCAGTAACCAATCTACCGTCATCTGTTAGTAGTAGTGGAATGGAAGACGAACCCTGCCCACAGGTAGAAGATCCCAGTTTGGTCCACTACAGAATAATTGTAGTTTCTCTCAGCTATATGGTAAATTCTATTTGCAGCACGGAGAGACTCAACAAAAATGGTGTAATTTTCATGTGAACATTTTCATTTCCATGGGTTGAATTTGATCTGTTTGTCTTGGTAAGCTCGTCTACATATACCATCAAACCATGGCTGGTCATTTGTCCTAATCTTGATGACCTTTCTAGGGACATACTTTACTAAAATAGCCATCAGCATTTCATTTAACTTCTTGGGTTCTGGATCTGATACAGCATCTGAAATATTAAGTGCCTGACAAGCTTCAGTAACGCAGTCCCAATTGTCTCTAGATTTCAGCCAGACCGTTTTTCCAATGGTGGCATTAGGACTATAGGCTACCGATTGACAGATAAATCCATCTCAAAGGTACAATGGTCGGAAGTGCCTGTGTACTCGCAGATCTTGGACTTGACGATAACTGGAACATCTGTGAATAAGAGGTCTCATCTATTACCAGAAATATCCGTGGGTCCCTCAGTTAACTGGACAAAATCGGATGACACACGGAACTCAAGAGCAGACCTGCCTTGTTGATCTGTGGACTTTGAATAAAGCCACTCGTTCTGCTTTGCAATGCAGTCTCCACAAATAACAAACGAAGCTTTTGAATCCTGTGACTCAGCCATAACAATTCTCTCCAAGAGACAGTCGTATACAGAATCGTCACTGTTTGGATTGCAGTAAATAGCAAATACGTAAGTGTTGTAAAACTTACTGAAAATCTTAAAACAAAGAAATTCGTGGCAACTTCCTCCAAGTTTTTCTTACGGTAAATAGGCCACCCAGACCCAGTGTATACAGCCATGCTTTACGCATGTTGGATGTTACAACGACAAATAAAGTCAGGGTTATCAAATCCTGGGACAGAAAATTCAACCTTTTATTTGCTGCTACTTACAAGTATCTCACATAACATCAAATCGCAGTTACTGGCACAACTCTGGCGACCAAGAAAATTTGACCAAAAGCCTCGAATATTTGAGTAAAGTACTCTGCAATTTTTCTTACCGTAATGAGTAGCAGGCCCAGGGTCCAGCTCAAAGTCTCCCTAAAGAATTAATACGAGAATGAGTGATCAGTAATGATTGAAATGTAAGCTTGTAAAGCATTTACTTAATTAAGGAAGCACACACATTAGTTATTTTTATTTTCCTAAAATTATGTAATACTGTTAACTGTTTGTCCAGCATGTTGTCTTGAATTATTGCTGGAGATGCCAAATCTTGTATAACTTCAAAAAACTGCTCATTCTCACTCTTTTGATAGGAAGATGCGCAGAGACATACCGGTTAAACTGAGGTAACCGTCAGTGTACGATGTTAACAGATATTCCCTAGACAGGAACAGCTGCAGAAAAATGTTACTGCTTCGCTGTATTTTTTGCATTCATTAATTGAAGTTTAGAAAGTGAAAATCTAAAGGTGGTAAATTTCTGGAATTGACACACAAGCTAAAAAGTAATGGCAAGAGACTCGACAACGTCATTGCAGGGGTCATGTTATGACGACAGTATTGGTAAATACTGCTATTTAGGCCTAACCTTGGCAATATGGACTGATATAGTCTAGTGAACCTGATGCATCTAAGATCACATTTCCTCAGAACAGCAAATGTAGTTTTGAGTAACTATTTCATAAGAAATCTTGGTAAGTGGCGTTTATATCAAAAAGGTTTGTCAGGGTGTCAAGGGATATAACCCGACTTAAAAAGTCTGTGTAATATTCTGTGGACCCTGCATTTACTGAGATTCAGAAAACGGAAAGCAATACTTAGCAATAAATTTCTTGCTACCTAGCTTCAAGGTCTTTAGGAGAAAACATACAGTAAAGAAAATGAGCGCCAATTTCTGGCAACGTAAAAAAAAAAATACTGGAGGTAACCGAGGCTCGGAAGAAAATCTAGCCAAGTAATATAGGTAACGAAGGAACTGGGAAACACTCGAGGCCTGCCCCAAAACGTATGCATGACGATGAATGTTCCATTTACATTATCCATCAGTTTGTAATGATAAATGCTTATTTAAGGGATACCGTATACCTAATTTCATAAATATATTAGCCACTGAAAAGTTCGTATCTTGGCCTAAGCAGGACTTGGTCAGCCGGGCAACGAGACGCCTTAACCACACTGAAAGGTAAACAAGCGTAGGCCGATCAAAATGCGATGCGAGAAAGAAACAATTATCGTTTAGTCAGTTTAGTTCTTAATGCTATATAAACTTTCCATAATACCTCGAAAGTGACTTTGTGGGTTCATAAAAGGGTAAATCCAATATCGTTGGCTCCATCAATACAGACGTTGGGATACTTGTAATCATGGCATATATTTCCATTATATCATAAATGGGCTCTCAGTATATAGCTGAATCCATTTGCTAAAGCATTACTTCGTCATTTTTTTTTCTTTGACAGGTTACTTTCAATGAATGTAAGCCAAATTGGGTCATCTGTCAAGAGTCCCAAAGATCATCCGCACCACATTCCTGTTCAAAGATCCAATAATAGTACCATTGCAGTATTTTCATATATTTTCGTCATTGTTTCAAAACCAATTCAAAAATTCTTAGAGAATGTTTGTCTTGTCATTGCAACTCTCACTCAAAAACGGTCCGAACCAGTACAATGGACAAAAATACATCAAATGCACACCACTTGCCATAGCTCCACAAAAAACACTTTCACTTGCTACATTTATCATAGATAACCAATCGCTTGCATTAATCAGTTCCAGAATATTTCCCTGCATTTCTTTTCAATAATATTTATTGCTAACATACTTGAAAATAAAGCAATTCAGTCTAAGAACTGCAGATGAATGGTTCTAAATACATTTCTAATATTAAATATATACATAAAATGAGAAATTTTACCCTGCAGCGAGATGTACTGATAGATCGGTAGATAAAAAAGTATATCCCAGAACTGTGCAGGTCATGGGTTAAGGTCACTGGTCGAAAAAAAGTGGTTAACCATCTCACGTTTACGTGTTGTGGATTTAAATAGAATTATAATCCGTTGGTATTCAAAACAGGAGTAACATATATAATTAAACCTCCAGGAGACAATGAATAGACTAGCTAAAATTTAAACACCCTTATTATTTTAATCACAAAATAGTGTCTTAGTAAGTCACTATTAAAAAATTAATGATGCCACCCAGATGGCACTGAACACCATGTCCCCTCGCCTTGAATCTCTCACAACCTATACAAATAATGACTATCCTAAATATAACGAGATCCATAATATAAATACCATCCTTCAAATATAAGTTTAGACCACATAACTCCTAGAACCTAAATTTCTGGTAAACCAGTCCTTCTATACGAAGAATATGCAGTCTTGAAATCAGTTACTATGAACTACTAAAACAGGATAAAAATCTCTTAAATGCAATATTGGCAAGAAAAAATATGCAAGTTACGAAATTTAATTTATGCGACTAGTGATATGGACGTCAAGAAAAATTACTTCAATAACTCAATTAATGTGTGCCAACAAAAAATGAGACCAACCTCAAAGTAACCAGACGTCTTAAAGTACCAGAAGAGTTCTCCGTCGATATCAGATCTTCACGCAGACCAGAGCTGATGCAGTAGAGTGATAGGAATAACTGACGGCCGTAGCTGGTAAAAAGGGCGGAGAAACTTGCCGCTCCTGGGCTTCGAAATGTAGACTCGATATCTTATTTTTCCATGTTAGCAGAGAATAAGATCCATAACAAGGTTCCCTGTAAAAGTTTCTTAATATTTCCCAGAGTTAATCAGAAGCCGTGGTAAGGCAAGTAGTAAGTTGATGGTTGGTGGAAAACAACTCTCGAATGGAAATAAATAAACCTCGAAGAAACTTGTTTATTTACTTGAAGGTCTTGAATTGTTCAACGGTTGTTAAACGACGAAAATAACGGGGAAGTTAAATTTCTAATTTGTTGACACGCAATAATATCTTACATTACCAATAACGAATACTTAAAGAATTAAACAAGGGTCAATAGGTCTTTTGAACAAGAAAAAAACAAATTATATATATAAGAAACTGTTAAGATATATATTATATCTCATTTTATACAGTTGGATTCATCAAATGACCTATAACAAATTCAAAACAAATGCGAGCGGAAGTATGCAATACACATTTCATATTCAACATTTAATCATAATGATAAGTAGCGTCATATTTACCTTTCATGTTCTATCGCTCAAGAGATACAGATTGATTAAAGCTATACTATAATTTTCCCCCATTTTGCTTCTCGTAACTTAACTTTCACTTGTGCTCACGACCCAGTGTCATGATTTAGCAAATAAGTATCCTTTTTTTTTTAATCAAGTATACAATGTTTAACTGTGAAAACATCAATGGACGAAAATGATGTTGAACTTAAAATACCCATATTTACCCCATCCACCATCACGTGCAAGATACTAATTCAGTCGGCTGCAGCGGGATGGTTCCCACTCGGTGGGAACAAGCTGACAAAGAAGCTGGCGATTGCTCTCGTGACCTCTGTTCCAACAGCTGACGTCGTTCCCTTAGGCGTTCACGAAGAAGGGATCTGTTCCTTGCAAAATGGCTGGATGATTTTTCCTGAAAGAAATAATATGCATGATTAACCACGTTGTTCTCGTAGGGAATGGCACAACAAGTAACCCTAACTACAACAGCAAAATAGTGCGATTGCGGGAGGAAGTGAACGAAGTAGATAAGTAGATGGATAAATATTTCTTATGTGAACAAATACCTATAACAACATCATGGATTTTAGTCTATCGAGACTTGTTTTAAAAAAGTAACAGAGACCTTATGCCAATTTCATAATGTCCGTGCAAGATTATCCTGCAGTTATGAAATGAAGGAATCCAACAGAAACTGTATGAGATTATTTAAACGATTTGAAGGACCAATAACAGTACGAGTTGATACCAGATCAATACTGTCAACGGCAGAGTTCATGGAATGATATAATCATAAAAAAATACGCAGACTTACATGAAAATGGTCTGTTACACACGAAAGAAACCATCGCCGTGTGCAGAATTTCAAGATATTACCACCTCTCTCTCTCTCTCTCTCTCTCTCTCTCTCTCTCTCTCTCTCTCTCTCTCTCTCTCTCTCTCTCTCTCTCTCTCTCTCTCGTTAAAAGAAAAATAAAGTTGGAGATGCGAGAGGAGTGTAAATGGTGAAAACCGTCGAAATCCATTTTGTCCGGTCCAGTGTTGTAAAAGAGGTCTGAAGGTAAGAGAAAGAGCGAGAGGCCGAGAAAGCTGTGTCAGTTGAAAACGCGATTTGGTAAAGACCGAGGTAAAATTCTGAACTTGATTCAGCTATGAATACTGAAATGGCTGTGGGAGTTCATGCGTTATAAAAGAAAAAAGACACACACACACATGCAGCTCCCAAGGGACCTCGAGTCCACGGGAAAAGAATAGATAGATGGATAAATAAATAAATAACAAATAAATAAAGCTGCCAAGTATTAAACGAGCAAGTACTGCATGTTAAATGTCGGCGTGAAAACTCGCTCGACTGTTGGTGTATCTCAGATGACGAAGCCTACAAGGCCCCATAGACTTTACGATCGGCGGATCAGGTTTCGTTCTAACTCCGGCATCCGTTCGGATTCACTTCAGTTTGCCACCGCTCGTTTAACGCTGTAATCGTTCACACGAAGCGTTTTTGACCGTATATATATTATATACACACACACATACACACACATATATATATATATATATATATATATATATATATATATATATATATATATATATATATATATATATATATATATATATATATATATATATATATATATATATATATATATATATATATATATATATATATATATATATATATATATATATATATATATATATATATATATATATATATATATATATATATATATATATATAATCATCTACTTTTTTGAAACATCCAGTGTCAGAATGATCCTCTCCATAGTTAACAGTTGACAGTGACAGCGATGCAAAAGTGTGTGTGACTGTGATCACGGGGACCAGGCGTGATGGCCAGGGTTGCTATGGTAACGCACAATCTCTTTTGCAGCCAATGATGGCATCTGCTGTCTTCAAAAAGCGTGGTTCACTGCTGTGTGTGAACGATGTCATTGACTTGTATGTTATCTCGACACGCCCGGCAATCGCGCATTGGCGAGGGCAATCTCGCTACTTCAGTGTATTGGAAACCGCCACGATACGCTGCAGTTACGTGTGAACAATTCCATAAGCTAACATTGAACAATCGACCGCGCGTATCTCACCGAGCGGTTAAAAACGCCCTGTGTGAACATAGCCATAGACTGCGCTCTTGCAGCAGAAATTAGAAAACCCCAGTGATTGTTTATTTAATAAATTGAAACTTTACCCTGGTGACTGGTTTAGTTATCCGAGAATGGACGAGCAGACCAACATGGAATTATTATATAGGAATGGCATATAGTACTTAGGCCAAAGGCCAAGCATTGGGATCTATGAGGTCGTTCAGCGCTGGAAAGGAAATTGAGAGTAAATAGGTTTGAAAGATGTACCAGGAGAAAAACCTTGCAGTTGCACTATGATTCGATTGTTAGGAAAGGGCTGAGAATAGTAAGATGGAAGAAAGATAATATGAATGGAGGTACAATAAAAAGGAATGAAAGGGGTTGCAGCTAGGGGCCAAACGGACTCTGCAAGGAACCTTTAGTAATGCCTACAGTGCACTCCATGGGATGCACTGGCCATGGAAGATGGAGGCTGGAAACACAAAAGAGAAGCCCAGAACTGCGGCCGAGGCCGGCGGAAGGACAGCGGTTGGGGGACCACTGCAAGTTCACTGGCCCTGGAAGATGGAGGCTGGAAACACAAAAGTGAAGCCCAGAACTGTGGCTGAGGCCAGCAGATGGACAGCAGTTGGGAGCCCTCTGGAAGTTCACTGGCCCTGGAAGATGGAAGCTGGAAACACAAAAGAGAAGCCCAGAACTGTGGCTGAAGCCGGCCGATGGACAGCAGTTGGGGGGCCACTGGAAGTTCACTGGCCCTGGAAGATGGAGGCTGGAAACACAAAAGAGAAGCCCAGAACTGTGGCCGAGGCCAGCAGATGGACAGCGGTTGGCGAGCCGCTGGAAGTTCACTGGCCCTGGAAAATGGAAGTTGGAAACACAAAAGAGAAGCCCGGAACTGTGGCCAAGGCCGGCGGATGGACAGCAGTTGGGAGGCTTCTGGAAGTTCACTGGCCCTGGAAGATGGGAGCTGGAAACACAAAAGAGAAGCCCGTAACTGTGGCTGAGGCCAGCAGATGGACAGCAGTTGGGGGGCCACTGGAAGTTCACTGGCCCTGGAACATGGAAGCTAGAAACATAAAAGAGAAGCCTGGAACTGTGGCCAAGGCCGGCGGATGGACAGCAGTTGGGTCGGCAAGTTCACTGGCCCTGGGAGATGGGAACTGGAAACACAAAAGAGAAGCCCGGAATCACTGGCCCTGGGAGATGGGAGCTGGAAACACAAAAAGAGAAGCCCGGAACTGTGACTGAGGCCAGCAGGATATACAGTGGTGGGGGGGGGGGCAGCTGGAAGTTCACTGACCCTGGAAGATGGAAGCTGGAAACACAAAAGTGAAGCCCGAAACTGTGGCTGAGGCTGGCGGATGGACAGCAGTTGGGTGCCCGTTGGAAGTTCACTAACCCAGGAAGATGGAAGCTGGAACCACAAAAGAGAAGCCCAGAACTGTGTCCGAGGCCAGCAGATGGATAGCAGTTGGGGGGCCACTGGAAGTTCACTGGCCCTGGAAGATGGAAGCTGGAAACACAAAAAGAAGCCCAGAACTGTGGCCTAGGCTGGTGGATTGACAGCGGTTTGGGGGCTGCTGGAGGTTCACTGGCCCTGGAAGATGGAAGCTGGCAACACAAAAGAGACGCCCGGAACTGTGGCCGAGGCCGGCATATGGACAGCGGTTGGAGGGCCGCTAGAAGTTCACTGGCCCTGGAAGATGGAAGCTGGAAACACAAAAGCGAAGCCCAGAACTGTGGCCGAGGCCGGCAGATGGACAGCAGTTGGGGGGGCCACTAGAAGTTCACTGGCCCTGGAAGATGGAAGCTAGAAACACAAAAGTGAAGCCCAAAATTGTGGCCCAGGCCAGCAGATGGACAGCGGTTAGGGGGGCCACTGGAGGTTCACTGGCTCTGAAACATGGAATCTAGAAACACAAAAGTGAAGCTCGGAACCGTGGCTCAGGCCAGTGGATGGACAGCAGTTGGGGGGCCACTGGAAGTTCACCGGCCCTGAAAGATGGAAGCTGGAAACACGAAAGTGTAGCCCAGAACCATGGCCAAGGCCAGCGGATGGACAGCGGTTGGGGGGCCACTGGATGTTCACTGGCCCTGGAAGATGAAAGCTGGAAACACAAAAGAGAAGCCCGGAACTGTGGCCAAGGCCAGCGGATGGACAGCTGTTGGGGGGCCGCTGGAAGTTCACTGTGCCTGGAAGATGGAAGCTAGAAACACAGAGAAGTCCAAAACTGTGGCTGAGGCCGATGGATGGACAGCAGTTGGAGGGCCGCTGGAAGTTCACTGGCCCTGGAAGATGGAAGCTGGAAACACAAAAGAGAAGCCCGGAACTGTGGCCGAGGCTGGTGGATGTACAGCGGTTGGGGGGCTGTTGGAAGTTCAGTGGCCCTGGGAGATGGAAGGTGAAAACAAAAAAGAGAAGCCCAGAACTGTGGCTGAGGCCGGCAGATTGACAGCCTTTAGGGGGCCGCTGGAAGTTCCCTAGCCCTCGAAGATGAAAGCTGGAAACACAAAAGAGAAGTCTGAAACTGTTGCCAAGGCCGGCGCATGGACAGCGTTTGGGGGGTAGCTGAAGTCCACTGGACCTGGAATATGGAAGTTGGAAACACAAAAGAGAAGCCCAGAACTATGGCCAAGGCCAGCGGATGGACAGCGTCTGGGGGCCACTGGAAGTTCACTGGTCCTGGAAGATGGAAGCTGGAAACACAAAAGAGAAGTCTGGAACTGTGGCTGAGGCCGGCGGATGGACAGCGGTTGGAGGACCGCTGGAAGTTCACTGGCCCTGGAAGATGGAAGCTCGAAACACAAAAGAGAAGCCCGGAACTCTGGCCGGGGCCGGTGGATGGACAGCAGTTGGGGGCCCACTGGATGTTCACTGGCCCTGGAAAATTGAAGTTGGAAACACAAAAGAGAAGCCCGAAACTCTGGCCGAGGCCGGCGGATGTACAGTGGTTTAGGGGGCCGCTAAAAGTTCACTGAGCCTGGAAGATGGAAGCTGGAAACAAAAGAGAAGTCTGAAACTGCTGCCGAGGCCGGTGCATGGACAGCGGTTGGGGGACAGCTGAAGTCCACTGGACCTGGAATATGGAAGCTGGAAACACAAAAGAGAAGCCCAGAACTGTGGCTGAGGCCGGCGGGTGGACAGCGGTTGGGGGGCCACTGGAAGTTGACTGGCCCTGGAAGAAGGACGCTGGAAACGCAAAAGAAAAGCCCGGAACTGTGGCCTAGGCCGGCGGATGGACAGCGGTTGGGGGGCTGCTGGAAGTTCACTGGCTCTAGAGGATGGAAGCAGGGAGCACAAAAGAGAAGCCCCAAACTCTGGCCGAGGCCGGTGGATGGACAGTGGTTGGGGGCCACTGAAGTTCACTGGCCCTTGAGGATGGAAGCTGGAAACACAAAGGTTCCAAATTTCTAGCTAAAAATTATACAATTTTGAGTTTTCGTTGCTAACCACTACATAAACTCTGCCTGCCTGAAAGGTTCCTTTTGCCCTCTACCAAAGATGATTACTAGGAATGGTTGAATTATATGCAATTTTTTCGCTTTAATAATCTTGTTTGATTGTCTCTACCATTCCGTTTCCTCTTCCGAATAAAGCCAAACTCAAGAAATTACTTCGGGATTCGCGTAACATTTAATATAATAACTGGGAATTTCAATTCATTTCGATGATTCCTTAGCCTGGCATGTGTCATTTGGGCCCCTGTATTAGTAAAATGTTCAAGAATGACCTTAAAGATAAAATCACTGGCTTAATTAGTAATTAGTTACCTTATATATATTTCCTATGTATTCGTATGTTTAATATGTTTTTTTTAAATATTCATTTTGCTAAAATTTTTATTGTTTACCAAAAGGAGAATATATTGAGTTGCAAAACTATGTAAAGTGAATACCGCTTAAACTATCTAATCTACGCAAAACCATATGAAGCAAATAGTGCTTAAACTAACTAATTTATGCAAAATTATATGCCGCAGATACTGCATGAGCTAGCCAGTTTATAGAAAATTATATTTTCACGGTAGAGAGGAAGATAAATATTCATAACCAACTCTTAAGTCCATGCTAATTGACGTATTCTCAGGAGACTGCATTTGCGTCAATATGTATGCAGAAACCTTTTAAATGCATTTTCCAGGACACTTAATCCTTCTACCACGAAGAACAATCATCATCTGTAATCTTATGAGAACAGTCATCACCTGTAACCTTGTAAGAACATTCATCATCTATAATCCTGAAAGAACCATCATCGCCTGCGATCCTATAAGACCATTCATCATCTCTAATCCTGTAAGAACAATCATCTTCTGTAATCCTGTAAGAATAATCATAATCTCTAATCCTATAAGGACAATCATCACCTGTAAACCTGTAAGAACAGTCATCATCTCTAACCCTGTAAGAGCATTCATCCTCTATAATCCTGAAAGAACAATCATCACCTGTAACCCTGTAAGAATAATCATAATCTCTAATCCTATAAGGACAACCATCACCTGTAAACCTGTAAGAACAATCATCATCTCTAACCCTGTAAGAACATTCATCCTCTATAATCCTGAAAGAACAATCATCACCTGTAACCCTGTAAGAATAATCATAATCTCTAATCCTATAAGGACAACCATCACCTGTAAACCTGTAAGAACAATCATCATCTCTAGCCCTGTAAGAACATTCATCCTCTATAATCCTGAAAGAACAATCATCACCTGTAACCCTGTAAGAACATTCATCATCTCTAATCCTGTAAGAACAAACATCTTCTGTAATCCTGTAAGAATAATCATAATCTCTAATCCTGTAAGAACAGTCATCATCTGTAATCCTACAAGAGCAATCATCACCTGTAATCCTATAAGAACAATCATCTTCTGTAATCATATAAGAACAATCATCACCTGTGATACTATAAGAACAATCATCACCTGTAAACCTGTAAGAACAATCATCATCTATAATCCTGTAAGAACAATCATCATCTGCATTCCTATGAGAACAATCATCGCCTGTAAACCTATAAGAACAATCATCATCTATAATCATGTAAGAACAATCATCATCTGTATTCCTATAAGAACATTCATCGCCTGTAAACCTGTAAGAACAGTCATCACCTGTAATCCTATAAGAACAATCATCACCTGTAATCCTATAAGAACAATCATCACCTGTAATCCTATAACCACACCAAGGGCATCATGGATCCTACATCCTTACAAACGTAGGAAACTCATGGGTTTGACGTTATTCAGGAACCATGGTTGCGACCATGGAGCTCTTCCCTTCAGTTGTATCAGGGTCCTGAGTTGTGTCAGTGCACTGACTTGTATAGTTAGCCAACTCGAATAATGATTGACTGATTGACTGATCTGATTCGTTCTTACAAACTGGCATCAGTCTACCGTAATATGAACACGGAAATCATATTATTTGCTGATGAGATTTGTCCCGCGGTAATCGAAAATCTTGAAAAAAAGGGGGTTGGGTGGGAAGTAGGCGCAAGCAGTCATAGTTCTGTTAAAAAATTAATGAAATATTGAGACAATTTGAGCCCAAGTTGAACAAGATAAAAATCGAGATAGATGATAGCAAATAACTGCTAAGATAAAAGAAGCGGTTGCTACTTAAGCTATTTTAAATGCAGGATAAATATTGCTAAAAAAATATGTACATTATGCTGGTCTTGTCCTTCCGCTGGTCCTGTGGCCATGCATGCTTTTGCAACAGAATATTCTAAACGCAGATTAAAGGATGTCATTGTGATCATTGTGTAGATATAAAAAATTACGAATACAGTACCTTAGAACTGATAAGCCTTTACAGTTGGTATCTGCTGCAGTGGTATAAATAATACAAGGGGCTCATACACACACACACAGCGAGAGAGAAAGAGGGAGATCAAAACATGCATTCTGAATCCTAAGCTGCAACAAAAGGCCCTATACAAAGCTCTCCAACTTTTTTGTTACTCAAGAGTTGAAAACCACACACACATCTATAATATTTAAGTTCTTTTCATTAATGCTAACTCTATTCCAAACTGCTTAAGTTCTTGAGAATAACTGTCATCAATTTAAATCAAGTATTAGACTTCATTATGATACAAAAACACATGGAACAATGAAAATTAAGTATATATTAGTTTAACCAGACCACTGAGCTGATCAACAGCTCTCCTTGGGCTGGCCCGAAGGATTAGACTTATTTTAGTGGCTAAGAACCAATTGGTTACCTAGCAACAGGACCTACAGCTTATTGTGGAATCCGAACCACATTATAGCGAGAAATGAATTTCTATCACCAGAAATAAATTCCTCTAATTCTTCATTAGCCGGTCGGAGACTCGAACTCGGGCCTAGCGAGTGCTAGACGACAACTCTACCGACTCGCCCAACGAGGAACTATGGAACAGTGAAAATTATTTTCAATAGCCAATAATAAAAACAATAATTCGCCCTTGAAATTGAAAACTGACAATTTTCAGCGAGTTACTAAACCACACACTGAGTCCATAATGAACTCAGTTAATCACATTTGCTGAATAATTTTTTTTTTTTTGAGAGAGAGAGAGAGGGATTTTATGACTCGTAAATTTTGGCTACTAATATAATTTTTTCCTTAAAATTTTCCCTTATGTATTTGCAAAATTCAGTTTAGTTTTTCATGGAATACTGTGAAAATATTAAAATATGACAAAGGGACACTCACGCACTGTTCATATTGTATACGTTATTCTTAAGTGGGAGAAGGAATGCAGATTCTAATGTATGTTTGTGGTTGTCTGTAGCAAAACATTTTCAAGCAAATGATGCTGCAAAGCGCGGGACACCTTACGAAAAAAAAAAGAATCTGTGTGTGTGTGCCCCCTTGTATTATTTAAACTACTGCAGCAGATATCAACTGTAAAGGCTTATCAGTCCTAAGGTACTGCTTTCCATATCGTCACAGTATTTTATATTTAGACAATTATCACAATTAATGTTTAAATTTTCCTTGTATAAATTAAAAAAAAACTGTACAGAAAAGTTGACAATTTTACTCGTACTTGGCAACAAAAACGTAGGTTTAAGGGCCTAGTCTGCTTTAACGGATCATAGACCTACTGTATACTAGACTATATACCACTATACTATGCAGGATGCTGCGTATGCAACATAGTTACTTTCTACCTTTGTAAACTCGGGTTTCATATCTTGAATAATTGCTTTACGTGTCTCTAGGAGTATATGCCCCAAGGAACGACTATTGGCGCCGAAGCGAAGTCTGGCCAGTAGTCTCTCGTACAGTGATATTGGTTGTCTCGTACAAGTGTGTTTTTATTTCAAGAAGAGGGGAAACCATATATAATAATTACACGTCGGTCTTGCTCGTCCATTCTAGGATTTAAATTAAACCAGTCACCAGGGTAAAGTTTCAATCCATTAAATAAATAAGCGTGAGATCATTCATTTCTTTTCTCCAACCATATATTATATATATATATATATATATATATATATATATATATATATATATATATATATATATATATATATATATATATATATATATTATATATATATATATATATATATATATATATATATATATATTGCATCCTTCTACTTTAACTTTATTCAAACTCATTTACCATAAGCATCATTTCGCTTTCCTACGACGTTCAATAAACTCCTCCAAGAACTCATCTGCCGACGTAGCTGCCATGTTACCCTTTCAGCGTCTAGTTGATGAAAACTGAAGTAAATCTTGAGATCACTCCATAGACGTGGAGGCTTCCGGCCACCTGAACTAAAACGGAAGCCACGAACCTGGCGACAGCAGGTTGCGAGCTGGTCGGAGAGGCCGACGGACTCCGCCCACTTTTGGTCGGAGGAGAACACCACAGACAGTGAGGTTCACTTCCGGTTCAGACGACCGGATCCGGTGATCGTAACGTCTAAGGGGCCCTTTAGAGTTAGGAATTCACTAAAATTAAGACCTGCGATTAGCGACAACGGAATCCCTCCACTTTTGTCACATTGCTCTTGTTTTCTTGTTACTGTACTGCTTAGTTTTAAATCCAGTTTTTCATTCCCATCTAGTAAGGGTGTGAGTTTATACAACTATGTTGAAGTAAGTGTGAAGTCGTTTGTTGTCAGTGTCAGTAATCTCTACAAGAGACCAAATCTACGCTAGGTATTGCAAGTTATTTTTAAACGATAACTTGAACGTTTAGCTTCGAAGCTATAAGGATACTTTTGTCATTTACAAAATGGCTCTAAAATCATGGCACCCTTTACATTCACCCTCTGTGACTGACTCTGGTCCATAGCCAAGGGCTCATTTGTTGGACAAATCATGGTTAATTCTTTCTAATCTTCGTAATCTCGGGTTAAGCTATTTTCACGTAGAATGGACTATCCGAGATTTTAGACCACTCTTGGTACAAAATGAAAGGAGCTTTGTGTACTGTTAATATTCTACAAATGTCCTCAATACGTCAATTCTGTGGTAGTTTTAAACAGAATCTGAGAAAGAGTGGAAAGTCAAATGAGGGAAGCTCTCGTCAGTGGTCAAGGTTTAATCCCACATGATTGTTAGACGAGAATGTAAGCCTGTCAAATAGGACATCAGATAAATATAGTACGTCTTCTAATACGGTAGTCGCAAACGATTTACAGGTAGTTTGGCAAAGTTATTTTCGTATGACATAAACGTGGTGTGACGATCGTAAAATCTGGGTCCGGATGGTTAACGGTAGCCCTCAATGTCCTTTGGTATTAAATGAAAATATTATTTCAAATGAACTTAGGACTTTCATCAGCGCACCGGTCGCAGGCTCTCTCTCTCTCTCTCTCTCTCTCTCTCTCTCTCTCTCTCTCTCTCTCTCTCTCTCTCTCTCTCTCACATACATGAAGAGCAGAGATGCGAATATAACTCGAAACCATATTAAAAATTACATAAATTTTAGATACTGTGTCTTTTGCCTTGTTAACAAAAGTCCTCAGCATTTAGGGAAAATATCACATAAGCCTTAATATCTATATGAACACACTTCAGCTCTTCTAACATTTAATTATGAATTATTTACATTCTGTAGTTAAACATGAGAGAGAGAGAGAGAGAGAGAGAGAGAGAGAGAGAGAGTCTTGTTAAATATGTACTCTTTCTCCCGAAGAATTCACAAAAACCTGGTTGATTTTTTTATGAATTTCTGAAGTTTCGTAACAAGTTACAGGTATTGTTTAATAACTCTGTAATATAATTTTTAGAATAATGGCTAAACTAAATGATCTGCCACCGCTAAAGATGGTCATACATTGGGAGCTCATTCCAAAATGGAGAGCAAAATCCTCGAGACGCGGGAAAAACGATCCACGGCCTTTTCACTAAATTTAGGAACCAACATAATGATCGAGACATGCGTCGGAGGGAGATGTAATTATGGTAGAAAGCAAAGGTAATGACCATTTCCAGGTAGAGCGCGGACAATAATTATAATAACAATAAATTACGATCGCCATAAGGAAAGGAAAGCCAAATATTGACGCGGAAGAAAGAGCCATGTAATGGCAGAGCCGGATTTTGCTAAACTTGTTGCAATCATTATGTTGGTTCCTAAATTTAGTGAGAAGGCCGTGGATCGTTTTTCCCGCGTCTCGAGGATTTTGCTCTCCATTTTGGAATGAGTCTCGTGCCTTTTAAAATATAATTAATCACTACAGATCGGCGAGATCAGGAAATCATTATAATAAACCGATACTGAAAAAAGATGTACACTGGTTTTCCACAGGCAACAAATTTTAGATTATTATTTTTATAATGAAGAGCGTAAGTTCAGTATCCCAAACAACCTTAATTTACGTTACATAAATGAGTATGGAATGTTTATCAATGCCCTTTCACCACAAAACGGCCTGAAGGTGTAAAAACTGACGGCTATATCGTATATAGACAAACTATATAATGTAAACATGAAATTTCACTACATATGTCAAATTCACGAGAAATTCATTTCCTGCAGACTATTACTTACACAGAAATAAGTTGTGCTTTCAAAAAGACAAAATATGTAAGCCAGGGAAGCTGGACTCCCCCACCCGGTACTCACCATATGCTTCTCCCAAGTTAAGTATACCTTAGTTTAACCAGACCACTGAGCTGATTAACAGCTCTCATAGGGCTGGCCCGAAGGATTAGATTTATTTTATTTTACGTGGCTAAGAACCAATCGGTTACCTAGGAACGGGACCTACAGCTTATTGTGGAATCCGAACCACATTAGAATGAGAAATGAATTTCTATCACCAGAAATAAATTTCTCTAATTCTTCATTGGCCGGTCGGGGAATCGAACGCGGTCCCAGCAGAGGGCTAGCCGAGAACGATACCAACCCATCCAATGACGAACTTTATGCTCCTCCCAGGTAGATCTGAATGTTATAAGCAGAATGACAATCCAGCTGGCCCCAGTTTCCTGTTCATTATACGTTCAATGATTTCTCGGACTCGTTGACCAGTCAAGATCCACATGTTTAACTGAGCCTCTAAAAACATGAAGAATAATGTACAAAAAAATTTTAAATGTCGAATTTTCTTCTCCTAAAACGTTCGAAAAGAAACGTTTTAGGTAAACAGAATTATCAATAGACTGATAGGTATATAGAAATAATACAAATAATAAAACCCTGAGTAGATAACATAATGAAACCCCGAGGGCCCAGACCGTCTCATTCTGTCTGGCATCGCTGACGGCTTCAATAAGCCTCAGATAGACAAATCCAAATGGGCCCTTGGAGTGTTGTTAAACGTATCTAACTAATTAAGTCTCTCTCTCTCTCTCTCTCTCTCTCTCTCTCTCTCTCTCTCTCTCTCTCTCTGTGTGTGGTGGAATGTAATCGAATTGAAATGAAAGTTTTATTTGTTGACCACCTGACATTCAGAAAAAGAAAACTTGCAATTTTCTAGTCAGCTTTTTCATTAACTTTTCGAATGAATTATGTTCAGGGGTCCTCTCTCTCTCTCTATCTGCTTTACTTAAGATTACTACGGTCCTAGATGCAACAGAAATTTTTACTTACACATACATACACACACACACACACACACACACACACACACATATATATATATATATATATATATATATATATATATATATATATATATTTATATTCGCTCTCATCCAAATAAGACGATCCAGCTCGCTCCTAAATCCTTCCATAAAAGAGTGTATTTTCTTTCTGGTTTCCTTTCACTAACGTTGATTAACCTGGAACGATCGGGCTACTGGCCTGGACATTTCGGTTAAGACACAAATACCCGTTGATCGCCTCGTTTGTGTGTGTATGTTTGTGTGTATACACACACATTCACATATATATGTATATATATATATATATATATATATATATATATATATATATATATATATATATATATATATATATATATATATATATAATTTATTGGCTGTGTCACGAGCAAAAAACGTCGACTACGTATGCAATAAGGAGCTTTGTTGTAATCAATACTTTCATGTATGAGAGTATGTAACTAAATACCGAACTGTTCCATCGAGCTTTACTACTCGTGGTGCGTGTGCAATTTGGACGTCACCGCAGGACGGAATAGTGATTACTCTCTTCCAAAGCAATGACCATTACAGCATAGCCTGTATCCGTGTTGAATGACGGTATTTGTACAGACACAGCTGAAATCTAGTAATTTTTTTTTCTTCTCTTTTTGGGGAAAATTTCACTCGATTCCTAATGAGCACAGTTGTTTCCCTACCTATTACGTAGTTATGATTTACGAATAATGTTGACAGTGATAATACACCTTTTACACTACTTTTGTTCTCATTGTCTTTAATAAAAATTTCTGCCTTTCCTGTTTTATAATATAACAGTGTACTTTATATGATTTCAGTACAGGAACAGCAGATTTCAGTGGCTAACCAACAACCTTACGCTTTTTTTCATGAAGGCAACCCCAGGCCCCTCACCCAACAAAGAAAACAAAATTAAATGAAATAGGTACAAAATGAGATCTAAATCAAGATGGAAGTAAATGTTTCCATCACCGCTAGAAAAACAGGATGAAAGATTTCTCTTCCCTGTCATTCAAATGACCAGATTCCATAGACGTCCTTGAGTAATAAATCAATACATCTCCGCTACCTACATAGCCTCAATAATGCCCTGTTTAAAACACAGAAAAGTAGAAAACTATTTTGTTTTTCATGACGCGGTTTTGTTATATTCAGTCCAAGGGAACAGGAACCCGAGAAAATGTTTGGACGAGGGGTGACCCTTCAACTAATTGCATTTAGGGTGAGTCTCTCAGGCTACTCAGTACTTCTGACATTATTTGTTTTTGTACACTCTGTAAAAGAACATCCACTGATTACATCCTCAATTGGACATTTGGATTTTCAGGGATTTTTCCACACGAGAGAGAGAGAGAGAGAGAGAGAGAGAGAGAGAGAGTAGGTTGCATTGCTGAGCATTTTATACAAAGGAGGGAGAGCATGGCTGCATTGTCGAGTATTTTGTACAGAGAGAGAGAGATAAACTGACCAATGATTTCTGTTTTTAGTGCCAATGAATTTCAGTTCACTCATGACACCAACCTTCTTTACAAGTTTAATAAAAGAAAAACATTAGTATATGTATTTTCCCGTGTTTTTTTTTCTAAACATTGATGTACTGTACACTGTAACTGTTTAGAGTAATGACTGTTAACCCGCAGTCATAATTGGTTTTAAGTTTAGACAAACAGGGCGATGTTTGGTTTCATTCCATATCTCAGTGAAGGAAAGGGAGGACGGTGCCTCTGTATTTATACAATAAATAAAGTTCAATAAAAACGGGAGAGAAAAACAAAGACGTGGACTATACAGCTCACTAAATATTAAGTAGTATTCCACACCCAAACACTGCATCTGATCGCTGTCATTATTTTGCAAGTAATTTATTTCGTGTTACATATCGATTTTTGCGTTTATTCACAAATAACGTTATGATGAATGTCCAAGAGTACATTCCTGATTACTCATACGCTAAAACAAATTAAAAAAAAAATAATACATGAAAACCCATAGCAAAATCTTAAACTGACGTACTCAAACCTAACATATGCTTCACGATGATAGCTTTGATCACTTAGAAAAAATCCTGTGAAAAACAGGAATTAATACTGTTGTAATATTGCAATATCTGAACTCTAGATCTTATGATCAGAGTCATATCTGAGGAAAGGTGAAAGAGTTTGGAAACTTATGGTTGGTTGAGAAATCTCGGGTATCGTGCGGAGGCGTTCAAACGACCTTTTTTTATTTCTTAGGTCAATAACGTTGACCTTTCTTATCTTACAGTATAAAACTTCATCTTTCCTTTAACTTAGGTTGTTGTCTGCCTCTCTTGAGTGAATGAAGCTGTCTATTATTTCTATAAAGCGTAAAACCTTCTTCTTCAAGTTACGTGCATCGTTTCCCAACACATGAAGTTAACTATTCGTATCCGATTCTTTAACAAAGTTAGTCTTCATTACTGGTCTCGCCATGAGACGATGCAGCTCGAAATAACTTTCATTACTCCCTCATATCCCCAGTTGCTTTCGGAGTTTTGGCTGATGGCTGCTCTTGCTCAAGAGGATATTAATTCTCTCTCTCTCTCTCTCTCTCTCTCTCTCTCTCTCTCTCTCTCTCTCTCTCTCTCTCTCTCTTGGGGAAAATATGATCGCAGTGACGGTTGCTAGAACGGATTAAAGAATGACAGGGAAGCTGATATAGGTTTTGGTGAAAATATATGAGATTCAGAGGCACTTCTCTACATAAATCAAACCTGTCGTTATCGTTAATTTTTTTTTTCATTATAATCCTAATTGCTATTATCTACACTGATATTCGTCTTATACTCTTCAAAATTCATCACCAGCGTATCCTAAATAAGAAAGATGTATGAAAACAATACGTCAGAATACAGTATTTTAAAGGTTATTTCTCATCATACGGGTGTTGTAACTTCTCCATTTCGAAACCATCATCATCATCATCACTATTTATCGCAAGAAAAACGAAGAACACGGATGATGAGTAAAGAGCAATAAGATATTAACGTAGTGTTTGGGGGGCGGGGGAGAGAGAGAGAGAGCATCCATATACTGTACAGTACAATACCGCACGGACGTTCGTTACACAGCACTATAATTTCATAACTATTACATTCTGTGAATAATATTTGCTTGTCTCACTGTATATGATTTTTAACAAAAGGTATTATAAAGCCTTAATCCTCATATTAAACGCAATCCATAAAGCCTTAATCCTCATATTAAACGCAGTTCATAAAGGCTTAATCCTCATATCAAATGCAATCCATGAAGCCTTTATCATGCTTTCAAATGCAATCCATAATATCATAAACCCAATATTAAGTCTAATCCATAATGCCATAATCCTGATATTAAGTGCAACCCATAAAGCCTTAATCATGAATTTAAATGCAATCCATAATACCATAATCTTGATATTAAATGCAATCCATAATGCCATAATCCTGATATTGAATGCAATCCATACTGCCCAAATCCTGATATTAAATGCAATCCATAATCCCATAATCCTGACATTGAATGCAATCTGTAATGCTCAAATCCTGATATTAAATGCAATCCATAATCCTGACATTAAATGGAATCTATAATGCCCAAATCCTGATATTAAATGTAATCTATAACGCCCAAATCTTGATATTAAATGCAATCCATAATGCCATAATCCTGACATTAAAAGCAATCTATAACGCCCAAATCCTGACATTAAATGCAATCTATAATGCCCAAATCCTGATATTAAATGCAATCCATAATGCCAATCCCGATATCTGAGGGAACAATGAATTATACACGAGTGTTGAAAATGTTTATTATGAACAATGTTTGGTATCATATTAGGTTTCCAGCACATGCGCAGTGGGTGGTGGGGCTTAGGACCCTATTCCCTGTGTATAAGGGGGGAAATGGGGCTTGGAAGGAGGATGCTTTTGGTAGTTTTCTGTGTCAAGTGTTAGAATTGTCGAATGTGACTGAAATATGAGGCAGACTTGCACCTCCGCTACAGAAAGAGTTACCCGTGCCTTCAGTTAAACACTGTTTGCTTGGTTTAAGATATTATTCTGTGCTTTATTCAGTCAATTTGTTTTATCTGGTGCTGTAACAGCACTGGCCGCCAACTTTAGAAATAGTGCCTAACTATAAATAATTTGAAGCCAGAAAGTATAATCTCGATATAAGGTTCTCAATGAACATTCAACAAATCCATGCATGCTTTCTGAATGCTTTCAAACCTCATATTCTTTAATGCCAAGACAAACTAAAAAAAAAAAAAAAGTCGCGGCCCATGAAACTTTCAGCCATGGCCCGGTGGTGGCCTGTGATGTTGACACCTATAATGGTGCCAGACGCACGATCATGGCTAACTTTAGCCTTAAATAAAATAAAAACTACTGAGGCTAGAGGGCTGCAATTTTTTGTTTGATGATTGGAGGGTGGATGACCAACATACCAATTTGCAGCCCTCTAGCCTTAGTGGTTTTTAAGCTCTGAGGGCGGAAAGAAAACGTGCGGACGGACAGACAAATAACCATCTCAGCAGTTTTCTTTTACAGAAAACTAAAGCTAATATCTTAATGAAAAACAACTCCTCAGTACTTACAATTAGTGTACATAAAATTTCTTTCACTGGTGGAAAATGGCTATTGTATTCAAGGTTGGTTTTTATATGTAAAAAAGAGCAATGATTGCAAGACTATTAAAGTAATATAGGAGCCTCAGAAGCCTTATTCAGCTCTGAGCCAGCAGTCAGGAAATGCATTTCAATGACGCTCAACAGCATTTGCTAAAAATTTCTCGAGAGGAGAATGGTTCATTTAATATCAGGACCATGGCATTATGGATTGCATTTAATATCAGGATTACGGAATTATGGATTACATTTAATATCAGGATTATGGCATTATGGACTGCATTTAATATCAAGATTATGGGATTATGGATTGCATTTAATATCAGGAGTAAGGCATTATGGATTGCATTTTGTATCAGAATTACTACATTATGGATAGCATTTTGTGTCAGGATTATGGCGCTATGGGTTGGATTTAGTATCAGGATTATGGCACTGTGGATCATAATTGATATCAGGATTATGGCACTGTGGATCATAATTAATATCAGGATTATGCCAAAGTGGATCATAATTAACATCAGCATTATGGCACTGTGGATCTCAGTTAATATCAGGATTATGGCAATGTGAATCATAATTAACATCAGGATTATGGCACTGTGGATCATAATTAATATCAGGAGTATGGCACTGTGGATCATAATTAATATCAGAAGTATGGCACTGTGGATCATAATTAATATCAGGATTATGGCAAAGTGGATCATAATTAACATCAGCATTATGGCACTGTGGATCTCAGTCTATATCAGGATTATGGCAATGTGAATCATAATTAACATCAGGATTATGGCACTGTGGATCATAATTAATATCAGGAGTATGGCACTGTGGATCACAATTAATATTAGGATTATGGCACTGTGGATCATAATTAATATCAGGATTATGGCACTGTGGATCATAGTTAATATCAGGATTATGGCAATGTGGATCATAATTAATATCAGGATAATGGCACTGTGGATCATAATTAATATCAGGAGTATGGCACTGTGGATCACAATTAATATTAGGATTATGGCACTGTGGATCATAATTAATATCAGGAGTATGGCACTGTGGATCACAATTAATATTAGGATTATGGCACTGTGGATCATAATTAATATCAGGATAATGGCACTGTGGGTCATAATTAATATCAGGATCATAATCAATATCAGGATTATGGCACTGGGGATCACAATTAATGTCAGGATTATGGCACTGTGTATCATAATTAATATCAGGATTATGGCACTGTGGATCATAATTAATATCAGGATTATGGCACTGTGGATCATAATTAATATCAGGATTACGGCACTGCGGATCATAATTATATCAGGATTATGGCACTGTGGATCATAATTAATATCAGGATTATGGGACTGCGGATCATAATTATATCAGGATTATGGCACTGCCGATCATAATTAATATCAGGATTATGGCATTGGATCACAATTAATATCAGGATTATGACATTGTGGACTGCATTTAATGTTCTGAAACCGAGAAGGGAAGCGGATGCAAAATACTCACACTCTAATGACAACTTTAATACGCTTAGTCTTCGCAAGTGTTTGTTTACAATCTGCACTTCAAGAGATCCAAGGACTCGGAGAATTTGTTACTTAATAACATTACACTGTGGAATCTGGTTTCTGGCCCACAGGGACGCCTCTTGTGGTAGCTCTAGGTCAATATAAATGGGTCAATTAATTAATATAAACCAATCAATCAATATATGAGTGTGTCTCTGTCTACAATGAATAACCCTGCGAATATCTGTCCTTCGCGATCATACATTTATACTATCTGCTGGAATTCTTCATTTAATTTTTTCCCCCTGTCACCGTCCTTCTCTCTCTCTCTCTCTCTCATTCCCACCACCCTAATGAAATTCCTCAGTTTGCTTCGTCTGTCCGCTCTCTCTCTCTCTCTCTCTCTCTCTCTCTCTCTCTCTCTCTCTCTCTCTCTCTCTCTCTCTCTCTCTCTCTCCAAGGAACTGTTAAGTAATAACTTTTCACAATAACGATAAATTATTCATGCCACTTAGTGAGACTCATCATCATAAATATTTTCTTTATTTCAATGACCAAGAAGACCGTCATAATTGAATCAGAGAACACAAGCATTTATATAAATGGGCAGCAAATTAAATGAAATAATCGAAAAGAACAGAGACAAGTGGATCCTTATAATTACAATTTATAAGATACAAAATGAACATCAGACGGCTTTACCGATGAGTAACAAGACGCATCCCAATAACCCTGGGATCGTTAATTGGCGGAACTAACAAACAATGGTAACCATAACTGCATTCAACAATGTGCTCGCCAGCGTTGCAAAGTTTGATTATTAAGGGGTATGGTGGGGTGGGGGGAGAGAAAGAGGGGATCGTATTGAAGTGAAGCAAGAAACTTTTAATCCGTATTTTTTTTTATAGATGAGGAAGAAAATTCAACAACAAATAAATAAACTAATCAGTTAATAAATACAACCGCACATCGAAGCGGAAAGATATGTTCAACTCGCAAACTACAGATGTTGTGAAGAAAGGATTATACTAAATTTACTTAGCATGTTTCTTTTTTTAAGAGAAGGGAGAACAGCCTTTGGTGTTCAGGCTTACTGTTTATTTTTGGAAATCTCTCAAGTACGAATGTGCCCAACCTCACCAGCAGGTAAAAACATTATCCGAGTAAATTGTTGCTCTGCTAAGTTATTTTTGGAAGGGGAGGACCCTAGTACAAAATGAATCAGCAGCCCATCAGAGGAACCGTGGTAAACTTTGATGAGTTCGCCAGACAAGTAAAACCAGTGTTTTGATCAGACTGATTCTGAGAAGTACTTTTGTTTTGAAGGAAGAAAGAAGAAATAGTAAAAGACACTACACCCGGAAAGACGAAATGTCTTCTACAGAGATATGTCTAATCTTGGATTACTGGTCCTTACTTCCTGGCCATATAAAGACCAGACGTAAAAGATTACAAACAGAAACTGAAAACGGATGAAGAGAAAGGGTTTGGCTTTGTCAACAGATCATCCTTAGAAAACAGATGTAGTTTTACCTGTCGACGACAGCGGGCAGCAGGCAGGAATGGCAATAAAGAACAATGAAAAACCGAGGATCTGGTTCACACTTAAATTTGGTATCATCCCACAACCTATGCAATCCCAAACATCAAATTCACAGTTCACACGTCGATATACTGAACTGTATGAAAAGTTCAGAGACCTTTTATTAATCTAATATGACGATGAAACAGAAGATCTAAGAAAGAGAAAAAGGACTTTGCAACATTCCTTAAATGCACACTTAATACAGCGAAGTTATGAGGCTGGTGGTAGGTGTTAGTTTCCGCTATTTCAGTGATCACACTTGTAATGATCGCGAGTATTTTTATAATAATGGCCCTTGTACGAACTAAAAACGTTATTGTGCTATTAAAATGTTACTTAATACGTATATCATTATGTGGATAAATTTCACAGGCTTTAAAAGTTAAGCTAAAACACTAGCAATTACTAATAAGCAAACTTTTGTCAGATATTTGTAAACTAACCGATGGTATTGAAAATAAGAAATAAAAAAAAAGCAATACCGTTCATTAATTATTCGACAATCAGCATCGACAACTATATGCAGTCTTACATTACATTTTCCTTTTAATGAAATATTACTGGTAACCATTATCACAGTAGGTTGAATAATGAGAGAATAAAAATATTCTGACTGCTCCGAGGCACGGCTGGCTTAACAAATGTCACAGTTCATGCGTAACAAAGATTAAAAAAATACATTTGTCTTTTTTCTCGGTTTTGTAATTTTTCTACATCATACATTAGGCGCAGAATTTCTAAGATTTTTGGCTTCATTTCATATATAATTCGATCACTTTTCTTCGTAATTTATGTACCGTACGTAATTATATAATGTTAGATGAACCCAAGTGAAGTTGCTTGAACTCACCTTTAAATATCACCAAATTATTCAAAACAGAAACAAAAAAGATCATTAGAGATGAGGAACTTTATCACTAGATAATTACTCCATTCAACACCAACTTGACAGATACTGGAAGGCATCGCATTAATTTTCGTAATTATTTTTAAAGGTTTTCTTCGTAACGAATTCAAGGCATCAATGTCAAAAGAGTTTGTAGTCAGTCAGATCTTGGAGTAAAATGAATTTCCTGATGATTAACAGGCGATTCCATCCATAAACCAAATTTCCTCTCCAGTTTCAGCCTGCTCAACGTCCTTGCCCACTTTTCTCTCTCAGAAGAATTTATTTTCAAAATCAAGGTTCCGGGTTCTGGCACAGAGCCAAGAAGCAAAAACTATATCACCTAACAATATGTGTCTCTGGAAGAGAGAAAATGCATTCCGAGAGAGAGAGAGAGAGAGAGAGAGAGAGAGAGAGAGAGAGAGAGAGAGAGAGAGAGAGAGAGAGAGATCTGATTATCATTTTCGAAAAGTGAGCATTGATGGTAGGTAAGAAAAGGATATTATAGCTGCTCTACATTTGCAGATTAATGTTCATGTAGGCCATAAAATTTCATAAAATGAAGCATTCAGAAATCGAATTGAACATCTTAGGGTAATTTGGAGAAACATTTTTCCGATGAAAAAAGGCAAGAACTTCGACATTTACAAGAGAGAATCTATAGTAGTAGTCACGGAGGGAAGACAAAGCGGACAATGTTTGTGTTTGTTTTGTCAGGCCTTTTCAATCTTCAAAAGGAAGATCTATCGCCACCGTTAGGGTCGAGTTCCATTCCTTTTCATTCCTCCCTTTTCTTGTTTTCCTCGCACCGAGGGATCAGCTACGAACTTTTGGATGGCTGACCTACCGAACTTTGCATTTTAAATTAAATTATGACGCATGGTGAGACGATGAATATATAACGTACAACACAACGTAAGTTTGATTTGTTAGTGTTATCTGTAAATAATAACAATACCAGTAATGATAATAACATTTTGTGTTACATGAAATCCAAAGGAGGCAAGACTGAAAGCTCGCTTGCGAATTTACAGTTACAACGCGAGAAATATAATATTTTTTAAAGATAAATCACGAACAAAGTACAAACGCCGAAGCAGCCGGAGAGTGAGAAAAGACTATGACATAGAAAATCTTGTCTTGGCAATTCAGAAGGTATACTGAGTTTAGGAAATTGGTCAGGACCCTTGAGAGTAAAAAGACAGCATTAACTCTTGTCATGCTAACTGACAGAAAAAGATGGCATTAGAGAATATGCCGGGATAATACAGAGGAAATACGATAAAATGAATCTTGTCAAAAGACTAAGGCGGAAACATAACAGTACAAAGATTTCCAGGACGACTGAAACGGCATAGTGATAATATGTAAAGTTATCATCCCTACTTGACCCAGGATGCTCTGCTTGGCTTCATCTTTCGTCTACCTTTTGGGCAACACCCTCTTTTTTTATGTGTGCTCCTCCTGATCCTTTTTCCCCCTGTCTCAAAGAAGTCCTCTCTCCTCTTATAAAGTGCTCTCGTAACTATATAGAAAAAAAAACTTTCTGTCGGTGCTGAAAACGAGTGACATTAATCATTTTACAATATTTTACGATTGGACTATTAATTAAAAGTGTTGTTATATTTTTACGGAAATATTAATATACATCTGGCTTTCATTTCATATAATTATTGAGAAATATTATTCCACAAAAAAGTAGTATTATGATGAATGAAACGACAGATGGGAAAGGGTTTCCTAAATGATGCATTGTGCTGCAGATAAAAAACGGTTGAAATAAAAAACAAATAATCTCAGAACTTGATTTTGTAAAAATTAAATTTCACCAGAGATATTTTTAATAAGACCGTTCAACACTGACATTTCAAGTCTTGCTAAAAACGTTTTCGTTTTGAACTCATACACTATGATAAGAGCCTTGTTGGTCGAAATAATAATAAAACGAAATGGACGTGACCGCCGGCAAAACAAGGGTCTGAAGGAGTTAAAGAGAAAAGTTTTTTTTTTTTTTTTTGTGAAATGGAGGAAATGAAATATCACCCTCCAAAACCATTACCATCAGACCACAATAATGAAACCAAAAATGTGAAGACCAAAAACCTCTAACTATAGTAGTTTGTGAGATCTACATTTTAAAAAATGCTAGATTCTTGTAATCTTCAAAGGCAGATTAAAGTTAAAATACTGGGAAAACATTAGGAAAACTATTAAAATCCCCAGCATTCCACGTAAAAATGTCAAATAAAAGTAACAAAAAAGGAAAGTAGACTAATACTTCGTGAAATTCGTACATCTTCTATAGATATATTTTACTGATGAATTGTTTATACAGAAGCACTACATTATAAAAAAAATTTCAAAATAATTTTAAACACGCTTTTATTAAAATGCACTAAAAAATAAAAAATAATTTTTTGAGACACCAGGATTTTCTTACAATTAATCGTGTCTACAAGAAAAACAAAATTTATTTCTTGGCATTTCGCCAAACGTGGAAGGAAATGCTACAAGAAAACAAAAAATTATTTCTTGTAGCATTTCCTACCATGTTTATAAAAACTACTTTTTTATTTTTTTTTATTTAACATGATTAATCTGTAAGAAAATTGTGGTGTCTCAAAAAAACTTATTTTTACTTTTTAACTGGTTTTCAATAAAAACGTGTTTAAAAAGGCCTTTTTTAATTTTTTTCTTTATTTAACACTTTTTAGTCTCGACAGAAATTGTAACTAATATTCAGATTTATGATTGTAGTTAAACGAAACTGAACGTGATATTCTATAATATCCTGTCGAGCCAAAGAAGGTTTGAAAAATCCGTAGAGTTATTAACTTATTCTATCGCGTCAAATGAGGTAGAAAAATCCGAAGGGTTTCATACAAACCCTGAGATACTGGGAGATGTCACTGTTGGACCACTAGAGGTCACTGCTCACCTACTAATCATGTAAGGTTGTATTGTCACCGGGATTGAGTAACCATGCAAAATTTCAAGTCCATCGGGCGAAGGGAACAGGTCGAAAAGTGAGTTACAAGTTTTGCCCAAACAGACAGATGCAGAAGTCAAGTTCAATAAAAGCATGTAAAAGTTTAATTGCACAAATATGTCTGTAGCAAGATTTAGATAAAGTAAAGTAAAGGTATTTTTCTCTGTTATCAATGGGAACGTGAATATTCGGCATCTTTTTGTCAATAATAATAATAATAATAATAATAATAATAATAATAATAATAATAATAATAATAATAATAATAATAATACACTGTTGTACATATATTTTTAATACATTTATACTTACGTCAGTATGGAGTTTTTCACCAATAATAATAATAATAATAATTAAAATACTCACAGTAGCATGAGTCTTCAAATGGAGAAACAAATTCACAGTTATGTAAACGTACATATATTTAAAGATACATCTGTACAGTTTCCCGAAAGCTATCTGTACAGATCTATCTTTAAATATATGTACATTTACAGAACTGTGGATTTGTTTCTCCAATAATAATAATAATGATACCTTTGTACTTAGTCTGAATGATAATAATGCCCAATGCCATGGGTGCACGTGAGTTAAAGTTAAGTATACCTTAGTTTTACCAGAGACGTTAAGGCAATCTTTAGACACCAATTGTGTTAAAAAAATTTTTTTGTTTTCACATTTGTCTTCGAGGACAAAGGAAAAGTCGACGAAGCTCTGCTCTTCCGTTACCCAATACTGTCTTGCATTTAGTACTAATATTCTAACATCTTTTTTCTCTCGTCATTCTGCAAGATTCTCGGGGAGAGTAAAACTATCTTTTTGTATCCACGCACTCACACGGAAAGAATAAAAAAATGAGGAAAAGGAAGGGTCTGACGTTACCATTACGGTAATGAATTACTAACTAAAAGAATAGTCAGTGAAGTATTTTTTTTCTTAAGTGAAAAAACATTCTATGAGTAATGATGTGGCGAGGACTTACACTTTCAGACGCACACAAGCATTAAGCAAATTAATATTTTTTTCATTACTTGAGCAGGAGTATTATTTTTGCTTTAAATATCTAGTTGAATAAATAAATTAATCACTTCTTGATATTCATCTTGCTAATCAGATTCGTGTTATTCTGAATGCCCAAATATGACGTCATTACCATTTCTGTCAAATTGTTGCAATACTGAATTTAATTGGAATTCCAAGGGATAGGAAAAGTAATTGTTCGTCAATTCAATCAAAAACACTTTGATATGATAATTTTATCTGATATTTGTCTGGATCCAAATAACAAATATTTTTAACGCTGGAGATATGAGGGGAGTTATTACGGTTATGCAAAACTGCATTTATAAATTCTTTAATTTACAATAACTTGCAACAGGAATATTAAAAAATATTAACGGTTTCACTACGTTTATCAATTATGCCAACTGCGTTGGGCGGATGTTATGATTGTCTGCTGTTATGATATTTCAAAAACTTATTTGCGGATTTTTAAGAGCGTCTTACCAAAGTTAAAATGTTCGTAAACCTTGCTCTTCCTCATATTGTCTTTAAAAGTTCTCCTCTGATAACAAACTCTTTCCCTTGCTTCTGCAGTTTCTATTCACTATCCCAAATCAGTAGTGTATTATCTAGAAAAATCAACCATTACACACACCAGTCACTTTTCATTTTCCTATAAAACAGCTTAGCAACTCAAGTACTCTTCTTTCTCTGACTCCTCACATCTCTCAATAACTAAAGATATTAAAAAAGCAACGAAACAAAACACTTACTCACTAATTAGTCTCTCTTTCATCTGCTTATTATAGCAGATACTCTGCTTCCGTCTTAAAAATGACTGACTATTAAAGCTAAATTTATCATACGCTTAGCCATTGCAAATATTACCGGGATTAATACTTTGTTAACATTATAACAAAAATGTATTATAAGACTCTAACATACCTTAAAATAACAGCAGAGCCAAAGAGGCTAACAACTTCCACAGCATTTCTTATCTTTCTTTCTCCTTGTCAACGTTCTAATAATAATACATTCATAGAGAAAGTTCTGTTTTCTGCTCTCTCTCTCTCTCTCTCTCTCTCTCTCTCTCTCTCTCTCTCTCTCTCTCTCTCTCTCACACACACACACACAAACGTACCGTATACCAATGATACATAATTACTATTTACTCCAGAACATACGTTACAGTGGTAAATGAAATGAGATCCAGTCTTCTACATTTTTTTTTTCATGTATAATAAAAGTGCAAAATGGGGTGCTTGTTCAGCCAGTGACCAGCCAACCTCTCACTCACGCTATTTCACACAAACTCCACGAACACTGGTAGCCAATTATGGTTTTTCAAAATTGTCAGAAAAAAAAAATAAAATCAGTTTAACAATATAGATTATACTAAAGATGATACAGAGGTCACTGGAACATGATTATAAATAAAACAGTACATAATAACCTTAGCATTTTTCAAAATCGTTTGTTGATCTTCAGAGGAAAAATTTGTCGATTTTAACTAAACATCTTTTTAAAATGACTAGCATACAATTTAATTGCTTTCTTCTCAATATCAATAGCGTCACTCGTCTTGCGCAAAAAAATAAAATAGACTGAGGAAAAGAGAAACATAACTGTAAAAACAGTATCTGGAACTGAGAAGGTTAACATGGTGAAATGAGAGAGAGAGAGAGAGAGAGAGAGAGAGAGAGAGAGAGAGAGAGGAATTGCCACATCAGGTGAGGAGGAGGAGTAGAAGATGCACGGACGATGTGCAGTGCATTTAAAATCTAAAATCTGAAACAAGAAAACACGGAATAGGCCTGGAAAAAGGACGACAAAACCATGTAACTTTTGTTTTCTAATTAGCTTAACAAACGCTTTAAAAAATAAAAGAAACAAAACTGGAAAGAAAATGGGCCTGAATTTACCGTTTCACTCAAGCCTGGAACGCCATAGTATATGGACTATGGCTTACCCAAAGGTTGGGCAATTGGCTGTAAGGTCACCGCCAAAAGTAAGGTAACTAAATGCGGCAACTAGGACAATTCGGCGACATAAATATACACAATGTGACGGTTGTGACAGGAAGGGGCCACGTCGAGAGCTCCCAACTTCAAAAGATTTTTCTTTCAAGTTTATACCTGAAATGTGTCAATACCTTTCGCTTTCCACAGAATCCGAGTTTTCATTAATCTGCGTTATGCCATCTCTTTGGTACATGTGTGTGTGTGTGTGTTAGAGAGAGAGAGAGAGAGAGAGAAAAGTTAAGCACAGCTAATAAAAATTTAGCTTCAAAAACGCAGGGTAAAACTATATGTTACATGAGTCGCTTAAAAGAGGAAGTTTAGCAATTCAGGAAGAATGATTTGTCTTTTGTGTTAATTAAATGAGGCTTCTTTAGATAAAAAAGAAGCATTGCCAACGTACAGTTAAAAAAGTATATATTTTACCGACTGGTTAGTCATAGCATGACGTACATGAAATTCGGTATATAAAACCTTAAATATATTTTAAGTCATTTCTATGCAAGTCCTTTGTTTACGGTACAAATATTCTTAAATGCCACAACTACAATACAATTATGGGGAAGATCTTTGGAGTTCCAAGGATAAATCCACTAACAAAACTGAACAGACAATTTTAAATTTTTTTACCAAATATATACTCAATTTCTATCGCCCCGGGTCAACAGATTTCCATTTTCCCAGTATTTTATTTCTCTAAAATATCTTACTGTTTTAAAAAGTAAATTATGAAGAATGTTGCCGAAACTTTGGTTGAATTTTCCTAAGAATAAACATCCGTAAAAATTAAACTAAGTAATTATCAGAGTTAAGGAATAAAATGACAGTTAGTTGCTGAGAAGTCAGACTATGTGCTGGTGAGAACATCCTAAGAATATATATATATATATATATATATATATATATATATATATATATATATATATATATATATATATATATATATATATATATAAATATATATATTTTTTTTTTTTTTTTCTTCTTCTTTTTTAACGTGCTTTTTTCCCATTTTCGTATGGGGTAAGCACGATGCCTTCTTTTGAAGGACTTTTGATTTGGCTTTGGGGTAGACCGTAGTCTCGATCGGCTGCCCTGCCTGACATTGCTTAGACCCCGGTAGCGTATGGTACATGTATCATACCAGACCCAACACCCTTTCTTCCCAGCAGCGAGAAGTTATTGCGCGGGTAGGTCGAGAGTTCGAGACGTGTGAGATGTTTGTTATGTTTTTAGAAGATGTTGAAGTGGCTTTGTTTTGTGTGTGTATTTAGTCTGTAACACCCATTTGCTTTTTAAGCAAACCTATCCGTTGATTACATACATAATCCCAGGGTGTCTACACGGATAGCAAAGTGTCCGCCTCTCTGATCAGTTGGCTGCGGATTTGAACCCGCGCCACAGACCTCTACGAAGTCCAAAGCTGCTGCTGTAACCGACTGTGCCATCGAGGCTCCATATATATATATATATATATATATATATATATATATATATATATATATATATATATATAGATAGATATTTATTTATATATATATATATATATATATATATATATATATATATATATATATTTTAAATATTTTTTTTTTTTTTTTTTGCCAGTTTGAGAAAAATGAAACTGAATGACATCGAACATATGACGTGAAATGACTGCTTTGTTTCTCAACCGTAAGTTCTCGATACACAAATGATAACAATAATTTTGACATCAAGTTTAGTTTCTGGTTTAGGGCATCTTATACTCCAAAATATGTCAACAGTCTCATGAGAGAAACAAAGGAGCGCTTTGAGTATGAAACACGAGTTGAAATGCTAATCTCATTCAATTTCTTTTGTGGAACACAAGATCAAATGAATGAATAAGTTTTTATTTGCGGATAAGGAATAATTTTCCCGTAAATTTTTTCGTCACTGACATGAGGCCAAAGAAAAAAAAAATTAAAATCTAAGGCATTCAGCTCTTGCTGTCGACATAATTTTGACAGGAATCCATATACGCATTATTACACCGTAGCCAAGAGACAATCCAAACTTGAAAGCATAAATAAGAAAAAATATCAATTATGCCGCCATGAGTATGCTTTTGTCTCCTTTCATCTTAATGGCCAAACACAATACCCGTTACGTGTAATTATCCGCGGAGAAGACACTCGCTTTGATGATCTTATTTGGGTCAATACAGCTCTAATTCTATATTCAGTTTCAATTCCGATCCCACTGTGTTGAAGATACGGAGTTCTGAATTAATTCACAGTATGAAACTAAATAGGCTTTAGAATTTCTCTCAACGTATGATTGGCCCTTTGAGATGTCATCCATTCCACTGAATTAATTGGCTGATTAATTTTAGTAAGCTCAGAGGCAGTCTCTGATTAATTGTTGTAAGCTTTGCAGTGTTTAGGTTGCAAGGACTCATTGAAGGAGATGATACGAAGCAAAATGTTTATCTTACACAAAGAACTTACGCATAAAGGCATCAAAGTTTGCAGCTGGTTTGTCTCGTAATTAAAATATTTGTGTAAGCAAAGGTGGTGACCTGTGAGTGAATAAGGTTAAGGCTACAGACTCATCCCCTTATCCAGAAGATTACTTTTACAGACAGATCCATATTAATTATATATATATATATATATATATATATATATATATATATATATATATATATATATATATATATACACTTATTATTTACATATATGTATATATATATATATATATACAGATATATAGATGTATTTGTGTGTGTGTATATATGTATATATATATATATAAATCCAAGTAACTGTACCAGATTGCTGAGGAAATCTGCTGTACACACACACACACACATATACACACACATACACAAACACACACACATATATATGTGTGTGTGTGTGTTTGTGTGTGTGTGTACAGATTTCCTCAGCAATCTGGTACAGTTATTTGGATTTAGAATGCATTTAATATTGCATCAATACCAAGATATGGTTTATACACCTTTCTTAATCCCCTTTAGCTCACTGTAAAAAGAATCACAGTTGGTAGATTGGTTAACGACATCATTTTCTGTTCTCATGAAACTTATATTTTTGTCTCACACATCAACACAACTTTCATTCTCACGAATCAAAGCCTTTTCATTTTTCTCAAATCTAATCTTCAAACAAAACTTCTTTATGAATTTCATATCACCAACATTTTCGTTTGTGATATTTTTGCCAAGACTTTTTGTCTTGGATATTTTGAATTTCAAATGCATTTGCGCAAGCCTTCAGTGTGAAGGACAGGTTCCTTTGTTCATCTGAAATTTGTCCTTACGCTATCTTAAAACACACAAAACCGACGCCTGCAATATTATTGTTGTTTTTGTTGTTGAATTGCTTACACTTGGTGATGCACCTTTACATCCAGACTCCACAGGATTAACTTTGATTCCATAATTAGCCCGATTTGGTAAATGCAGTTGAAGTTTAAGACAATGCAGCATCAAGGCAGTGATGGTTGGAGAAGGTGTAAATTCTGATTAGTATTGTGCCAATACTGTTTTAATTAATAGGCACTGGACAATGAGCACAGACGTTTTCCTTACAAAATGCTAAGATGAAATGATGGAGTCTAGCCTTCAATCATTATAATATGCAAACGAATATTATCCAGAAGCTTTACACATCTTAAAAAAATTCTTGTAATCATTTAGTGATAAAATTGATCACATCAAGAAAAGTAGTCTATACATCTTTTCAAAAATATTGTCGAAAACTCGTCTGGATCTTGGTCACAAGAAACCGTTTCGACTTAATGTAATCAGTGTTGGACAATGGTTTTCAATCCCTTATAATAATAAAGGGATTAAGTAATATGTATTAGGTCTACTACAAACGGGTGCTTTGAATTGGTTCACCCTAGAAAGGTCGAGTTATTTAAATTGTTATTTGGGATTTAAGTTATTTACAGAATTTCTGTAAATTATTAACAAAATTTCTATAAATTATCAATAGAATTTCTGTAAAATATTTACAGAAACTCAGTAAATTAATTACAGAATTACTAAAATAAAATATTAACACAACTTCTACAAACTATTAACACAATTTATAAAAATATTAACATGATTTCTAAAAAAACATTAACAGAATTTCTACAAAGATCAGAAACAAAATTTCTGAATATTTTTATTAATATAATTTCTGTAAATTATTGACAGAATTTCTGTAAATTATTAAGAGAATTTCTGTAAGTAAATCCGCAGACTTTCCATTACTTCTACAATTCTACTGTCTACAATTTTGTCACCTTTTGTAGAAAAAAACTTTATAAACTTCAAGGTTGTGTCAGCTGTGGCAATGTTGAATGTTACTCATCAAATCAGATGTTCATCACTTGGCGAAATGGCCTGAGATAGCAAGGCAATCACATGCGCTTGTTTGAACTATTGCAGAGAAATGTATTGGAAATAGCTTAAGTTCATGACCAGAAATATGATTGGATTGCCTCATGAGACGAAGATCATGCAAATAAGTGACAGAAAGCATAAACAACCTACCAGGCTGATTAATGTTAATTCTTGTACTTATTTAAAATCCCAACAGTGAATAAAACAATTACGTGAATTTTGCGAAGACAATTTAATTACCAAATAATTAAATGTAATTTCTACTGAATTACCAAAAAACTTGAAAGACACACAGAACATTCTTAGTTTTTAACAAACCCTGTTCAATAGCCAATAGGCATACCCTGAGAAGGTGAACCTCTGGAATGGAATGGAATATAAAATTTAGGCCAAAGGCCGAGCGCGGGACCTATGAGGTCATTCAGCACTGAAAAGGAAATTGAAAGTAAAATGGTTTTCATGGTGTAACGGCAGGAAAACCTCGCAGTTGCGCTATGAAATAATTGTTAGGAGAAGGTGGAAAGTAAGATGAAAAAAAAAAAAAAGAATATGAACGAAAGTATAGTAAAAGGAAAGGAAGGTGTTGCAGCTAGGGGCCGAAGGTACTCTGCAAAGAACCTTAAGTCATGCCTACAGTGCACCGCGTTAGTTGCACTGACGGCACTAACCCCCTACGGGGATGTGAACCTCTGCGAGTGGAGAATAATGTCGGCTCATGGAATTCAAAAATTATGAAAGCCTAAGGATTATTTCCGGTTTTGATTTTTGCCAATGAAAAAATACAGATTACGATACTAAAGTTAACCCTGAGATCTCTATCGTTTGCTGTTGTTAGTGAGTTTACTTCAGTGACATCATGAAGTATTAAAGCAGTATCTTGCATTGATACTTTGCTTTAATACTTCATGATGTATGTACATATGTATGTATGTATGTGTGTGTGTGTATATATATATATATATATATATATATATATATATATATATATATATATATATATATATATATATATATATATATATATAAATATATGATTGGTCAAAAATTTAGTGAAATGTTTTGGTGAAGAGTTGCAAAGCATGAAGTGAAGAGTTGCAAAGCATGCCTACATACATTGACAGGCGTGGTTTGCCACTCTTCAGTTCACACTTCCAATAAATTTTTGATCCATCAGCATTTGTTTTCTACTTGTCGTAAATGTAATTTAAGTCATCTAAGGGTTTCTTTCTTCCACGGGTGCTCTGAATGGTACGAGAAATGGTTATAAAAAATTTCTTTAACTGCCACGACCTTGGATGCAACTGCTAAATGTTACTTATATACTTGAATAAAAAAATATGTAAACTAAGCCTTCACCTTACGAAACAATCAAATTGTGCCATTTCCATTTCCTAAATAAGGTAATTTCCTTAAGCTTTAAAAAAAAATGTCCTTCTTAAATAGGCTATTTGTTTATCTTGGGTGTCAAATCAACGGGTGTTAACGAAACCGGATTTCATTTACCAGGAGTCAAAATACGGGGAGTGAATTTACCGGGGTCAAAAAACCAGGATTCTACATACTGGCCACCATACAGATATATATATGGCTGTCATAAACTGGGAGTCTTGGTTGGGGGGAAGAATTGAACAAATATGGAAATGTTGACTGCAAAGGGACTAATAGCGCCCAGATTATGAACAAAGGAAAAGTTATTGGAAACTTACCTTAGATTGTCCTGGATTTACAATTAAAGGAGGAAGGTCGCTATTTGGAATTAGAATTCTTTTACAAATTTACAGGGGTTTATTTACAGAGACTTTAGCAATGAAACAAGGAGACAAACAAAACGACATGGTAGTCAATGGGCAGACTCAGTAATTGGACACATAGAACAATAATGCAATGGTTGGCAACAAGCACACTGATTAATAAAGGGGCCAACGTGCAATACAATTATTCCGGTTACAATAAAAATGGTTGAGTCATGCCCGATTACACTAATTAGTCTCAGTTAGATGCTGCAAACAGATTGAATTCCAGGATGGGGAAAATAATTCATTTGCAACTTTGGCGAGGCCACAACGGATTTCAAGGATCGGACTGCATCCAGGAATATTTTCAGGATGGGAATGCAGTCAGTTATCAGGCACAGAGCACACGGATTGGTTGGTCTCTCCTGTAAGAGAGGTTCTAAATTAGGAACAGTGGTACACACTGAAGGAAAATGAATTCCCCTATAAATGTTACCTTTTCACCTGGTAAATATTAACCACTACATAGCCCAGCAGATAATTATGATGAAATCACGTAGGCACAATATGGGAACCGTAACTGCGTGGGCTTTAACAATGAACACGTGATCGCACTCACACAAAGAGTAAATTTAACACTGGTATGGCTTAGCCTAAATTTGCCCTTAAGTTGCACGGGGAGAGGGATAAATGGATACTTAGCACGGGATCTCTACTGAAATTCAAGGCACATTAATGGCGAGATACGGGAGGCAGGCAGGACTCGTAACAAAGGGAGATGGCTTTGTGGAGGAAGGAATTAAAGTTTAAAGAAATGGGAAATTTAAGGGGTCAAGTGGAAGGGAAAGGGGCTGGCTATTGACTACTTGCAACGTACAAACCTTGCATGACCATTGAGGGCGCCAAACAATCGTCTTGGCTGTCCGTCAAAGGTAGTTCAACCAGCGGAGCGGAAAAGGATGCAGCATGTGCATTCCTGACGAGGTCACAGGAGAATCTCTCTGCTTCCAAAACACGGTGTCTTGAATTTCGAACTTTGGGGCCAACCGTACCTGCAAGGAGCCA
>NC_089753.1:52946746-52966746 GCF_040412425.1 Macrobrachium rosenbergii
GATGCCAGAACGTGTTTTCAACACGAATCATTATTGAACCTCTGTGAAAGACAGTGGACATTGCTATGAAATATGAGGGATGGCCTGTTATGAAAAATTCTACATTAAAGTTTTAGATATTTTGTGTTTACCTTGTTTGTTTGCTTAGGTCAGTTAAAATTCGCGTTTTCTGATTTTCCTCGCTGTCTCTCGTTATTCTCCCATTTTCTTTCTTAAACATGTAAGTACTTAGGCTTCATTTGTGCAGCATAAGCTTTTTGCAATATTCTTTTTCCTCTCAGCCGTGAACAAGACTTGAATCTATCCTAAAGGAAAATACTTAAAGACATACAGAAAATACCTACACTTATTCTCCTTCCCTTCAAAAGTAATACAAACAACCAAGACGAGACAAACACATGAAATATATAAGGCATAATAAATTTACTCTCCTGGCTAAACCTTGAAGACAAAACTATATACAGAATAAAAGCAAATATTGTACCAAAATAAAAATTAAACAAAAGACGGGTAAAGAAAAAGTTACTTCCCCGATTGCCTGCGGTATAAAATATGACGTGCAGTGACTTTCGCATGCAAACGAGCGCTAAACATTCCTGTGTTATGGGAATGCGGTCGGGAAAATGGGTTTTGGCTGTGGGGAATTTTTTGTTTGTGTTTTGTAAATGGGCGCCATAAACCTGCCTTTTATGCGGAGGCGGTCCCGGGAAATGGTTATTGCTCCTCAATTTCTTTGGGTGGGCGTGAGTCAGGTCTCAAAGGTGAAATATGAGGAAAACCTTTTTATATGTTTGTATATCTGGAGCTGGACATAAACTTTTCAGTTTTACCCCTGAGAAGATAATATATCTTTATTTATTCCTTGCCAACAACACGCATTAATTTTGCTCTACCTATATATCTACCATCTATCTATCTCTGTCTGTGTATATGTGTATATATATATATATATATATATATATATATATATATATATATATATGTGTGTGTGTGTGTGTGTGTGTGTGTGTGTGTGTGTGTGTGTGTACATATACATATATGCGCGAAATTTATTTGCTTTTATATGTATGTTAGCTTTCTCCATTTTGAATAGTCTGAAACGACAGCAGTTGAGCAACAGCTTCAACAATAAACGAAAAATATAAGTGTGATGTTTCTCAACCTTACTTTGACATCAAACGAGTCACCTACAAGTTCTCTCCCGCTTTTCAAATCATACAAAGTTGACCTGCTGTCGGTTTTTGTGTGTGTGTGAGTGTTTTTTCAGTAAAAAATGAGACCTGGCCGAGAAGTAAGCGATAATCAGGTTTCTTGAAGCGAAATATTTATATGTTTAGGCAAGTAACGATCAATGACCGTGTTGTTGTTGTTGTTATTATTATTATTATTATTATTATTATTAAGCATGCTTCACTATGTCCATGAACTTCCTCATAAAGTTTTTGTGTATCTTAATGAGGAAGTTCCTCAATAAGATATACACAGGGCTCGAACCAGAAATTATGGGGAATTCAGGAATAGGAAAATCAAAACTAGCTGCATCTCTGCGTATTCACGTTTTACGTCCTTCCACCAGGTTTTGATTACAAATATATTTACGTACTTATTGACTTGTTTATAGTTTTCATTCGTATTCTACAACGTTCCTCCTTTTCGTCCTGTTTTCTTCATATACCACAATAAAAAGGACTCGATTTAACCGTCAGTTATTTGCGCGTTAACGGTTTTTCTTCGTTCGTTCCAAATACAAAAATGTGCCTTTCAAATACTACTGCTACTGATAATATAAACACATATGCATGTTTTTCGCCAATCCGGAACGGATATTAAGATAATATTATTGTACTATTATTATAATATGAAGAATTGTGAGTTTTATTTAAGGCGACAAGTCAGCATACAAGAACAAAAGAAATTTTACCTTCTGTTTTCAAAATTCTTTGGTGGCTCCATAACAGTACTGATTACAAGTAGGCGAACGGAACTTTTCACCTGAATCAAAAGTAGAGGTATGTACTGAGGGACGTAAAGTCCCTCCTCTACCACCTCTCTCCCCAAATATACATATATACACACACAACACACACACTGATATATTAATATATATATATATATATATATATATATATATATAAATATTGGATATATCTACAAGAGCAATATATATAAACAGTGACTAATCACCCTATGAAGACCAAGAACTGAAAATTTATATATATATATATATATATATATAGACCATATATATAGAAACCTATATATGATATATATATATGCCCTGGTAGAAAATTTATATATCCAGTGGTTGGTTTTAATAAGACAACCATAACAATGCGTTATACCTCATTTGTTTCTACTTTTCCTTCATCAGCTCACAATGTATTCAACATGTAACAATCATTTTTACCTTTTTTTCAGATTTAAAATCAAAAAAATTATATATATATATATATATATATATATATATTGTATATATATATATATATATATATACAACCTGTATATAACATAGGCCCGACAGATATACCATAGACAGATAAAAATTGATATAATTTTATGGTATATATATATATATATATATATATATATATATATATATATATATATATATATATATATATATATATATATATATATGAATATACATATACATTGCATATATATATTTTATATACCTGATATATATATATACATATATATTTTTATACATATACATAATAGTCCGATTGAATATATATACATATATATATATATATATTTATATCCACTATTTATATATATTTTTATATATATATATATATATATATATATATATATATATAATTGCTATATTATATATGTTATTTTGTCATATATGTTATTAATGTCAACACGGGGAATGAAATTGCAGTCATCACGCCAATGCACTTGGGACATTTGATCCCCAGGAGCTAGTACTAACACACCCGGAATTTATTTATTTATTTTTCATGACCCCAGATTTATTTAAACCCAGCGAAAAAAGTTTAGGTGACTCACTGTTTCGCCGTTTTATTAATTTAGCTTTATTTATTTATCAAATTTATTCATTTAAGTTTTAAATTTTTGTTTCTACTGAAATTTTTAGTCATTACGCGTTTTTATGACTTGCAATCCATTGGACGCATGTTTATTTTTAACATATATATATATTTATATATTTATATATTCTATATATTTATATTTTTTATATATATATATTTATTTATATATATATATTTATATATGTATGTATGTATATGTTAATCAATAATAATAAAACATTTTATTTCTTTTCTGCTCTCATTTGCATATAAATTTTTTTTTGTTTGTATTTGTTTATTTATTTTGGCATTAGTAGCAACAGCATTTTTATCTATCTATTTTTGTTTAAATTTATTTATTTATATTTATATATATTTATATATTTATATATATATATATATTTATGATAATTAATTTATTTGTTTATGTATTTTTTGTTTTTATGTATGTTTTTGTTAATTTATTTTTTTTATTTATATATTTTTATTTTATATATATTTATATATATTTATTTTTTCATTTAATTATTTATTTCTTATTGACACTATTTATTGACTTTATTAATTTATCACTCTTTTTAATATCTAGTAATCATCCCATTACCTTTTATTTATGACACTTGATCTTGAAAGACTGAAAGGTGAAATCACTGCCATAACGAGCTCGGTTCACATCGAGAGAGGGGGAAAGTCTGTCTGTTAGAATTGTTTTAAACGTGTCGTTTTCCATTGGTTTTTTTTTCTGGGTTTTATTGAAAAAAAATAAAATTTATTTTATACTTTTATTTACCTATTGAACTAGACGTAGAAAATTAATGGCACTTTTCATTTCCATGTGAATATGTACACCTGTACACTTGTGTATACATTCATACAGGAATAATGTTATTAATTTTTTATTTTTAACAATTTCCGCGACAAATTTTTTTTATCAATTTTTATACATCGTCGAGCAGAGGAGAAATAAAGCGTTTTACTAGTATTAATTAAAACGTATGCATTTTTTATTTTTTATTTTTTTTGTTATAGCTCGATACGTTAATTAAAAGTTTACTCGTTCAAACACAATGTCAAAAAATAAATAAATCGACAAACAGACAGAAGATACATATCAGATTTAGTTTTAGCATAAATTTACCATTAATACCAAACATCAAACTAACGAATTAAAATATTATAGCCAATTTAACATCTATTACCAATTCCCAAATGTTCGTCTTTTATTCTGTGGCATACCAGACGAAATTAGAAGCGTCATATGTAGTATTATCAATATTAATGAGCCAGCACACATTACACACACACACACATATATATATATATATATATATATATATATATATATGTGTGTGTGTGTGTGTGTGTGTGTGTGTGTGTGTGTGTGTGTGTACAGGATACCCCACAAAAAAACGAGGAGATATTTAGATCTACACTACGTGTTTTACACACATATTTTACCATGTATTTTACTTTATCAATGAACTAAAAAAAATTAACTATCATATAAATTTTCTAATTCCTTTTTCTTTAATTCCAGGATGCCGCAGTTATCAAGTTTTTGTTTTGTTTTAACAATGTTTCTGTTAACAACAACTGTTTTCTGTTTCCAAATATTAAATAAACAGTACCAAATTTCCTGGTTTTTTTGTGAACCAGAGTTTGGTTCTGAATCGTGGTTTTTATCCAGTTTTCGAGGAACTAAATATTATTATTATTATTATTATTATAAGTCTATACTACTCTGATTATCATAAATGATTCTTTAAAAAAAAGTTTGCAATTTACATTTTATCGACATGAGAGTCGATTTTTCCTTAGTTAAGTCTGTACAAAATCTTACTACTCTTCTACGGATTTTTACTTCTCATTAGCTTCAATAACTTTGGACGTCGAATTCAAAATTTGAAAATATTTAGGACGACTTAAAGAAAATTAAAATAAAATCAATAAATCATGCAGACTCGTGTTACCGGGCGATTATCCGTAACACGTGGCCTACACATTTCGAACCCCGCCTCCGAGGTTTAGATCCGCCCACTTTGGTCGTGCTGCGGTACATTCAAGAGGCGAATTGCATTGCATAGCGTTGTATAATATATTCTTTTTGTTATCAAATGCGTTATCCCAGAATATATAGTTGTTCACTAGGGGGACAGCTTCTTTATAGTAGAATTATTCATCAACATAGTTCAAATTTTCAAGCTTCTTTAATTCTAACTGAGACAACTTAAATTCACTTATTTTATTTGAGTAATTCTTATATGGCACATGTTTGTTGAAGTTATATGTTGTGAAAAGATGCGGTTCATAATATAATTGGTTTGCTATCACCAACTGACGTGATGTAAAAGATTTAACATTTTTAAACCTTATTTCTGTGCTAATGTTGTGACATTTAATTTTAGCTACTACAGTACTTAATGAAAATACAAAGATTTCTTGATCAGTTATAAATGCCTCAGTCTTTTCTCATAATTTGTGGTACATACATCTTTTCTTGCTTTTGGTTTAACACAATTTCTTGAATACAGGGATAAGCATTAGTACTCTTATACAGGTTATCAAAATTACATATAAATTCTTGTTCTTCTAACAGAATACATTCATTAAATTGTTTCTCTGTAAAGAATGATAATAGTAGAGCGTGTTCTTCTAATGCAAAATGCTTGATTGTTCCCTTTTGAATGATTGCTCTTTCATTAATTATCATAGGAAATTGATACACAGTAACTAATGTTTTGTGATCCTAGTATTAAAAAGTACAATTAAAATCATTTTTTCATAAAGCACTTTGACACTTTTCCAGTCTGTCTACTCTTTCTTTTTCATGTTCTACAACTTAATAAGTGCCAAATAATGTGTTCAAAGCAGTTCCAATGAACTGTAAGAGGGATCTCTTTGATCCTTTCTTCACTGTATATACTTTTTATTTATGTGTTTAATTTTTCTAACAAATAAATAACACTGTTATTATCACCCTTCTGTAAGATTGATTTAACGTCTCTGAATTGCAATTAATGTTTTCTCACTATTTAACACTGTAGTTATGTCTATACTAATGATTCCTAAGTCTTTGATCATTTTGACTTTTCCATGTCTCTTTATATACCGGGTGTTTCGAAACTAGAGCCCCCACCTCCACAGAACAAATGGAAAGTTATGAAGTTTTCTGCTATAGCCTATCTCCAAGTACATTATTTTAAGTTTCTATTAAGCTATTTTTCATTTTAAATTTCTTGTATTTTCAGACTGAGTGACAGAGTTAGATACAGACATGGCTAACAACTTGGAGGAAATCAGATGGATTAACCGAATCCGGGCTATAACCTTCAGAGAGGCCAGGGATGCTGGTGCATCCTTCATTTCATGTTCCTGGATAGCTAAATACATTACAAGAGATGAATCCTTTGTTAAAAGAAACTGGAACAAAAATCCATATGACTGTCATCGCGAAAAGAGTGAGAATCTTGGAAGGCCTGAAGTCCTTTCTCAGGAGTCAAAAGACATCATAGCTGAGGCATTGGGTAGACCAAGAAAGTCTTTACGTAAATTGGCGCTTGAACTAGAAACAAAAAGAGAAGTTATGGTGCTGCATATCGTGAGTTGCAAAAATCTGGTATTAAGCCATTTCATGTTATCAGCAAGCCCAATGTCACTCAGCAACAGAGAGAAGACCGTGCATGGTTTTGTGGTTCATTTCTTAAAGATTGGGATGAAGCTGACTTTCTCCATGTTTCTGCATCAGATGAATTCTTCATTTACACAGTCAGGAAGCCAAATCATAAAAATGACATCATTTGGGCTGCAAAGTTGGATGATATCAGCGATGATGTGTGCTATCACCAAGTTGTGAAATTTCCTGAATGTTTGGGAATTTTTCTCTGTTTCACAGCTAAACGGTTAATGTGGATCATCAAAGGAAAAGGACAGTCATGGAATGGCGAATACTTCAGAGAAACTGCATACTGGTGGAGTATTTCCTTTCCTCAAAGATCCTGAAAATGTGTTATCTGTTGAAGAAGCCACATTTTTGCATGATAGCACCATTTTTGGAAGGCTCTTCAGACACAGGAGCTGCTTCTGAAACAGTGGTATCGACTCTTCTCGTCAAGTGAATTTCCAGGTAGCTCCTGACCTTAATGTGTGGAAACATAGGTAGTATCTTAAAGGATCAAAAGGTTGAAGCACACAGTGAACTATGATGGTATACCAAGCCTCAGCTTACCTGCGTAAGAGAGGTGACCTAAGTGCTCAGGGAAATAGAGTTTGAATCTCAGCTTTTTTGGGATTTGCTGAAATCATACCCCTCAAGAATGCAGGTTGTGATACAGGCAGATGGAGGCCACACAAAATATTAAACACTCAGAGAGAAACTTAAATAAATACCTGTTCTGAATTACTTTTGTTTTTGTCCATATCAGTTTTAGTTTATGCTGTAGATGGGGGCGGGGCTGTAATTTCGAAACACCCTGTATACATACATTACATTTATGATATTTTCACTACATTATATTTATGATATTTTCACTACATACATTATGATATTTTCACTACATACATCATATTTTTGACATTTTCAGTCTAATACCAATACATATACATACATATATATTTAATTCTGTCTGTTTTGTAGATTATACCTTTTGTTTACAATATTACCTACAACAGTTTAACGTCTTATGTTATCTATAACTTCAGTGGACCATGGATCTGTTTTTACTTTTATATGATTACAATGAACTACTTTTTCCTTTAGATCATTTTCATTAATTGTGTGAGAGATACCTTTACATTTGGCCCTTCTAGAACATGATTTTGTATATAAATTTGAGTACCTACTGTAATGTCTGGTTTAATGGTACTTTTATTATAATATTTGACATGAGTGTTATGAACCTCTTTTAATTTTTTCCTTGTTTTCATGGTTGTTTCGTAAGTACGTCTGGTTTTCCATGCAACATAGTCATCATAGTTATAAGTATGTCTGGGTGGTATTGCATCGTCTAATAATGTGTTAGGCATTCTTTTCTGATAAACTACATGGCAATAATGTGGGATTCTACCATTGTCTCATTTACAGTATTATTCAATGAACTGTACTGTCTCATTGCTAAGTCCCAATCTTCTGTCTGTGGGCTCACTAAAGTTTTCAGATATCCTTTATTTTACTATTAGTTCGTTCTACTGATCCATTAGAACTGGTTTATAAGCGGTTATTTGACACTTATTTATTTCATAAAATTCACATATTTTCTTCAAAAGATCACTAGTAAATTCATATTTTCTTCAAAAGATCACTAGTAAATTCAGCAGCATTATCAGAAAGAAGAACTTGTGGACATGAATGTCTTGTGATAATTCTAGATTTAAGAGCTTCTGCTACTGTAGCTGCATCTCTATTTCTTACTGGTATGATTTCTACATACTGGTTAGATAGCCTACGAAGACTAATATTAAATTTTGTCTATTCCCTCTAATAGTCCTTGGAAATGGACCTAAAAAGTCCATAGTTTCTACTTGAAATGGATGTAATTCTGATGGATATTTTTCAAGTGGAGCTTTAAGATTTACGTTACCTTTATGTTGATTACAAACTATACCGTTTTGTACAACGTTTTTGGCATCTTCACTATAATGTGGCCAAAAATAATTTCCGGTTATGATTCTGTTTGTTTGTTTTTTTTTAATTCCTGGATGCCCTACTAACTTATATGAGTGTGTTAGCTCTAAAACTTCTCTGATTAGTGTTTTTGGATGTACAGACGAGAACAACCATTCTTCTCTGTTGGCTTTTAATACAACAATCCATTTGTTAATGAAAATCAGGTTTTAAGGATTCATCTAGCATTAACTGTCCTAATATTTGTCTGATTTCTGCATAATTTTCTTGTATTGTTACTCTTTCTAGATCTAAATCTACTACTTGACAACTAAAACAAAAGGTATTAGTGGTAATACATTTTTCTGTTTCTTCTTGAGATCTGAATAATGCATCTGTCAAGGTGTTGAATTTCCCTGGAGTATATCTGAATTCCGGGGCAAATTCTAATACACTAATGAACCATCTATTGAACTTCATGTTGTTGGTAAAGGCTCTCTTTTTAAATAAGTCACAAATGGGTTTCTGATCAGTTTGCACATTAACCTTATGACCTAAAAGTATGTGTATAAATTTCTTTAAACCCCAATATAAAGCTAAACACTCTTTTTCTGTGGTGCTGTAGTTTCTTTCTGCTGGGTTTAAAACTCTACTAGCATAATATACTGCCTTTAGTAATAATACAGCTGCTAGTCCTGTACTTGATGCATCACAAGCTAAGTAAAAGTCTTTGGAAAAATCTGGGTAGACTAAAACAGGGTTCCTGGTCATTTTGCTCTATAGTGTTTGAAAGGCTGTTTCTCTGTTCGTCCTTCCTTTCATAATTAATATCCTTCTTGGCTAAATCTGTCAAAGGTTTGGCTATGGTAGCAAAACTCCTTATAAAAGGTTTATAATAACCTACCATACCTAGAAACCTTCTTAATGCTGTCAAAGTAATGGGAACTGGGTAATCAATTATTGCCTTTATTTTACCTGCCTGCATGCACAGTCCATCTTCACTAATTACATGACCCAAGTATTCTAAGGATTTCATCAGGAATTGACATTTCTTTAATTTTATTTTTAGTCCTGCAATTCTTAATCTTTCTAGGACCATTTCTAATGTTCTGAGGTAACTTTCTAAGTCTGTGATAAAAATGATTATGCCATCCAGGTATACTGCAACATTTTCCATATCCCCTAGAATTTGTAACATTAATCCGACAAATGTTAATGGGCTGATGTGAGTCCAAATGACATTACTTCAAACTGTAAATGTTCTTATGCGTGCTGAAGGCTGTGAATTGTTTCGATTCATCTAGAGGTACTTGCCAGTATCCACTAAGCAAACGGCAATGAAATATTTTGGCCCTAATTGATCTAACATATCTTGGATTACCGGCATGGGCATTCTGGTTCAACCGTGTTGGAATTTAACTCCTGTTATCTATTACAAGTCTCCAACTACCATCTTCTTGAACAAGTAACAATGGGGAACATATGGAGATTTAGAAGGAATCATTACTCCATCTCTTTTCATTTCCCTCTATCAAATTGTCAAACTATGGGTCTCTGGCTATTGGTAATCTGTAATTAGGAATAAAAATGGCTTGGCTACATCATACTCAACAAAATTTATGTTGTAGAACATTTGTTCTTTCCTAGTTTGTCTCTCTCTATAAGTATTATATTTCTGTATTTCTCGAACACCTGAATTAACTGGTGTCTATTTTCTGGAAAATCTGTTTTATTTACTTCTGGGTTTATCTGAGAGTTTTGGCCATTTATAGAGAAAAATGCTTTTTCTTCTACTGTTAGTAAAGGATTGTTAACAGGGATGCCTATGCAAAAGAAAATGCTTGCGTATAGTGTTAATCTGTTATCTGAATAGTTTTGGACATAAACTTCGCTGTTATTTCCACTCATGTGGACTAATGAATTATCCATTCTGACAAAATCTGGCAATTCTTCATTCAATAATAGAACATCTTTATCCTTTACATCCTCTTTTGATCTCGGATATTTTTGTTAAACATTTTGATACTAAAAGTTATTGGCTCTGTTGAGTATAAATTGTACTTTATTATCATCAGCTGTGCTAACACAACATATTTCTTCTTCTTTTATGTTTGAAAAATAGCAAAGTTCTGCATCTCCAGTGGTTTCTTCTTTTACTTCTATTCTACTATTTATGTCTGATTTATTTATTCTATCTAAGAGCAATACTTCATTTAATATTTTCCCTTCACTTTCACAACTCATTACTACATTGCTATAATTATACATATAGGTATAGGCGAATTGATTTTAGTTAGATCCAGATCCAGTGTGTTGGTGATCACCATTATTTATATCTGAGTAATTATTTATATCTGAGTATATATCATCTGTATGTGCACATCTCAACAGTTCTGTATTTTGAAATAGTGGGAATTTCTCTTTGTTATCTGTTTCTATTTTATCTTGCTTGTTCTGGTTATTTATCTGCTTTTCCTGTATGTCTGTTTCGTTTGTCGAAACTGTCTCAGACAAACTGATCAGATTTGGGTGAAACTTTTCTTCGTCAAGCGTAAAACATACGCTCCTCTCTGATTATTCTGCTCTGTACACCCTTCTTCACTACTATCTAATATTATTCCACATCTTATTAATTTAAATGAGAACAATACTTGTGTGGGAAAAACTCTTTCTTCTAAAACTAGAAAACTTTCAATAAATTTATGACAAAATCTCTGTTTCCAAGTTCACATTTCCCAGACTTTTAATCTGTTTCCCTGATATTCCTTTTATTACTCTACTTTGACCCTGAATCTGAGTTTCTGCAATGCCTAAATATCTGGTTAAAGTTATTTTATCAATTATATTTACAGTACTACCTGTATCAATGAGTACAGTACAGGTCTTTCCATTTACTAGAATTTTTACAATAGGCAGATCCTTTCTATTTATTCCTTCCTCTTTCATGGAAAATATTACTCCTTTGCTATGTAAATAGGAAAATGCGGATGAACCTTCATTTCCCCCATTGCAACTTTTTCTCTTTTTTCTCTTTCATCACCTTGAAGGGAATTATTTTCTTTTCTCTGTAAAGGGGTTGTCACTGACTGGATGATTTATTTATACTTGGGCGACTGTTACTTATCTCTATAACCTCTCTATTGGCTTCCTTATTACTGAGCCAACAATTTTTAGTTAAATGCCTGATCTTTTTGCAAAGTGCACAGATTCTAGGCTTTCTGCATTCATTAGTAGAATGATTGGTATACCCGCAGTTTTCACATGTTATTTTTGGTCTAGCTTCTTTAGCTGAATTCATTCTCTGCGTTTGAATTATTTGTTTTTGAATACTGACCATTATGATATCTTATGGGTGGATCGAGGAATGGTCCATTCCTCGATTGAATCTGTCTTACGTTCTGGTTTGGATTCCCCTTTTCCTAGTACTTTGTGCATATTTCCTTCGAAAGGAAGTTTGTCTATTCCCTACTTGTCTGGAATTATCATTATACTTGTTATTTCTTTTATATGAATCATGGGTATTTCTGCCTTTCCTTTCATTTTGTGTTTCTGTTACCCCTACATATTCCTTTGAAAAGTCTATCTCTTTCTTCTGGATTTCTTTCCTCATTGATATTAAAGCTGTAAGACTACCACTTTTAAGATCAATTTTAACTTTCTTGAAAGCTTTCTTTTCTTTTTCTCTGAGAGCGTTATAAATCATTCCAAATGACAAGTAATTTAAAACATATCTCAAACTAACTAAATAATTTTCTTCATCACCAAAAGCATTCTAATCTTCTATGGTGATGTTTGTTTTTCTTAAGTCTGCTATCACCTTGTGTTTTGATTCTTCAACATCTGTGTGAAGATTTGCTATGGATTCTCCATCATAATGTTGGGTAAGGAATTTATTAATATTATATAAGGCATCACTCTGACTTACTGGTTCCCAGATTGATAAACAAATTATTTTAGATTCAGTATATGTGGTTATGTTATTGAATCTAACTGAATTCAAAGTTCTATGTGCATCACCGCTTTCTGAACTAATGAGAAGAAAGGCTTCGTTAATTTTAGCTCTTTCATTTGTTATTCTCCCTGTAGATATATGACTGTCTGTGTCCGCTAGCCACTGGTTCACAGAATATGATTCTAACCTATTTTTGTCAGAATTTGAACTTTCAACTCTTCCACAGAATTTGATGGCTTGTATAATGATTGCTGCTTGTGCCATTGTTCTATTCTAAATTGAAATGTATTATTATTATTATTATTATTATTATTATTATTATTATTATTATTATTGCTACTTGTGTTAGTACTTCCTTCAGTTAATGATATTCATGAACTTGGCACGGGAATTTGACTTTGTCTAACCTTTGTTGGTCTTAATAGGTAATGTCTATTTCTAATTGCATTCCTCAATGTGTTAAACGAGTCCTGCATTACAAATGTATTCTATAAATCATAAGAAAATTTATACACAAACACAACAGTATATTCAAAAATATTTCATCAAAAGAGTGTTGTTATTAAAGATTCCTATTTATCAAACATAAAAAAAAATCACAAGTTAAAAAAATTTTTAGAGAGAACCATAAAAGATTATACTTTATGAGAGAGAATTATATACTTTCTAAGAGAGAGAGTTTTCAAAATACACTCACTGAGAGAGATAACTGAGAGAATTAAAATAACTTTCCAATCACGACTTACTTAGTCCAGTTGTTGTTGTTCGGGTTTAACTGTTGTACTTCACTTTTCTATTCCGCGACCAACACAAAGGCATTGTTTTTGTTCGTTGTAGACAAGTCGTATCCTGCTGGTCTTGAATAAAATCGTCTTTTTCCTGCTCTGCCGACCTTCAGGGATTTGTCTGCTTCTTAGAATTCTCAGTAATGTTGAATTTTAACGTGAATTTATGTTTCGTTGTACATGTGAAATGCACTCATCTGTTTTTTAACAGATTGTAAAAAAAATCTGTTTGGGCATGTGTGTGTCGATAGTTACCAAAACACACGCTGCTGTTGTTGCTGCTCCACTGAATGCTTGTGTTGTATTCTCGTGTTCACTCGTTGTTTGCATTGTTGTTGCTGTTTCACTGGTTGTTTTCTCTTTGGGGAAAAAATATTTCTTAGTTGTGGGTTTTCTGAGCGGTAATTTTTCTTTTTTCTGAGCGGTAATTTTTCTTTTTTTAATTCTTATTTCACTTCGAATGTTTCGACTGCTGATGTTTGTAACGGGATGCTTGCATTCTCGTGGTTCAATCTTTGTTTTTGTCGATGTTATGATTCACCTCGTCGCCTGTTTGGAGTTCTGCTTGTTGATTCGTTATGGTTCACTTCGTCACTTGTTATGAAATTTTTGTGGGTGTAGGCTAACTGTTCGTTTGTCATGCTGCACTTTTACGCGTTCTCGGATTCCACTATAGCTGGCACCATTAAAGTTATGCTTTCTTATTTTGTCTTTTGTTTTATGTGATGATGATGAATTCTTTTTGTAATGTTTCTTTACCACCTTCTGTTATGCTTTTTTATTCGTTGCCCATATAAAGAAGTTTATTATTTCCTTTAGTTAGTTGCTTTATCGTTTCTGGCTTTGTTGTTGTAGAAGCGTTTGAGTCTCAGGAGGCTTTAGAAAGACACAGTGCAGCTTTCTTACTTCATTAACACACTAATTAAAATGATGCTACATATAAGAGTGAGATATATATATACAAGTTAAGTAGTATGAATACAAATCAAAGTGTGAATCAAGGTGTGAGCCCTGCTTTCTTGAATCTGGTTAACAACCCACAACTGGTGAGGTTCACGACCTCACTCTTCTCAGGCTCCTTCTCTCTGCTTCTTCTCTGCTGTTCTCTCTCTCTCTGCTTCTCTTCCTTCCCTTTTGAAGGATTTTCAAAATGGAATGCCCATCCTACAATAGGCGGCCAACAGCTTCTGTCCAGCCCTTGGTAGACGTCTAATTGGTTGAAGACTTATCTAAGGATGTCCCTCTGGGTGTAATTAGATAAATTAACCCCTCCTTAGTAGGTGGGACTAATTACATCACCGGAAATCTTGTTTCCGGCGATTTGTCACAAGGGTAAGCTTCACAGATGAGGCATTTATGGCATTCCTTTGTGATTTCGATGGTGATTAATTTCGCCAATGCTTGCACCAAGGTTTGGCTACGTAATCACGACACATCCTGCTTCGATTGCTATTCCCTCAACAATTTCAGTAATTTATACTCGCCCTGTTTTGACTACCCGAGCATGTTAAAAACATCCTGTTTTGCTATTCACTCTCAGTTCATTTTATTCCAATCTCTCTCTCTCTCTCTCTCTCTCTCTTTGTTTCATTATTATTATTATTCTCTCTCTCTCTCTCTCTCTCTCTCTCTCTCTCTCTCTCTCTCTCTCTCTCGTTTCATTATTATTCTATCCTCTCTCTCTCTCAGTTTGTTTTATTCCAATTTCTCTCTACGTCTCTCTTCTCTCTCTCTCTCTTTTTTTACTATTCATCAATCTATCACTGGTTCTCTTCTCAGTTCTTTTTCTCTCTGTTATATTTACGTTATTCCTATATCATTACAGGATCAAACAACCCTTCACTCCCTTCACTCCCTAATCCACCAACCACCAGCACCGATAATGCAGTGTCTATTCAATGCGCTACCAGCTCATCTGAGGAACATATCAGGGGTGAGCGTAGATGTGTTTAAGAATAAGCTCGACAAACATCTAAGATACATCCCAGACCATCCAAGATTGGAAGATGCAAAATATACCGGAAGATGCATTAGCAATTCTCTGGTAGACATCAGAGGTGCCTCACACTGAGGGACCTGGGGCAACCCGAACGAACTGTAAGGTCTGTAAGGTAATTTGTCGTCTGCCGTTACTCCAGTCAGCGATAAACAAACCAGCAATGCAAATCAACATCAGTTGCAAACCAGGATCCAGAGAAGGACTTCTCTGGGTCCTGCTGTAAACAAAACTCTGTTCGGTGTAGGCGTCAGTCTCTTCCCGCCGCACATGAATGCGTTTGATCCAAGACTTTGACTTCGGATTCACCCACTTCCGACTTTTAATCAAGGTTCCTTGCTTTTAATTTAAGTGAAACAGACGAACACGTATCTCGGACGTTGGATTTTATGATTTATGGCTTCGATTATGATGAGTTTCATTACTGACGCTGGCGCAGGGCCATTGAGATATGCCAGTGTCATGACTGGTGGTCAAGGTCAGGGCCACTTGTAAGGTGGATTTAATCTTATCGTGAGGATATGATGCGTTTACAGCACCCTCAGCGTGTCAGTGGTGAGTTCTTGAAGACTTTATTTGACTTACTTTATATTTTAATGGAAGTGAGCGTATCCTGAGAGGTACATCCGATTATAGTTTTGTTATATAAAAGGGTGGTTAATCTAAAATCTTATGTGAACTTCACTTATTTGGTGTAGTTTTTAATATTCAGTAATTGCTGTCAAAAGATTTCAGCTGACTTTTTAAAATTCATATCTCTTTTATTAACAACAATGGCTTAGTTGTGCCAGGACCTATTTGCTTTTTCACGATTTCATTACTATTATCATAACTTGTTATAACTCACTGTTTTAACTATGACTCTGAATCATCTTTGTTTCTACCACAGCCACTAACCCTGCCCAAGGAATTCACAGAAATAATCATCTCGTAATTTATCAAATCAGTTAAAGCCTTGTTTATGACCCCGGCTATAAGCTATGGATATCCCCTCCCTGCTTTTGTGTTTCCTGACTCCTGTGCAATTTTCCTTCCTTAGGGCTCTCTCTCTCTCTCTCTCTCTCTCTCTCTCTCTCTCTCTCTCTCTCTCTCTCTTCCTCTTCCCATTTTCTTTATAGTCTTCCAATATACTGTCCTTCCTGATATATATATATATATATATATATATATATATATATATATATATATATATATATATATATATATATATATATATATATATATATATATATATATATATATATATATATATATATATAATATTTATTTATATACATATATATATAATAGTTTTTATATACACAAACATTAATCTACAAATGTAGTTTAACATTAAATTCACTCTACCTCAGGACTATCACCAAACGGGAATAAGTGATAAACGCTGGCACCTGGGAGATAAGAACTCCCAATAGTGGGAACCGATGCCATCAGGGGCGAGTATTTCTATAACCATGTCTGTCAAGATATACGTATATATATATATATATATATATATATATATATATATATATATATATATATATATATATATATATATATATATTGTCATGGTCCCTTTCTCTCCAGGAACCATAACACAAATTCCATTATATTTAATCTCACAGGAATTCTTCCAGAAGATTTCAGGTTCTTCATTTATGTCAAAGAGGACTGGAGTGGACTGTTGGACAGAAACCTTTGAAGAGGGTGTAATCAAATACTCTGGTTACCTTAAACCTAGTTTATTAATCCTAATTACTTTCCACATTTACATTGAGACCAGGATTCAGAAAGTGGAGAGACAAAAAGCTCAATCTTGATCAATTTCAATATTAATTTTAAAGTTAAAAAGAGTCAAAATAACTCGTTACTATTTTAATTTACCAAATTTCAATAAACTCTCTATATTTTAACTACAACATCAACTAGCAATAAACTAATCAACAAGCAATAAACTCTTTAAATAAAAATAAATGGTCAATATAAATCATAGCAACATTACACAGCAACATGACATAAGACAAAATGAACAACTCATCAACATCATAAACATAGTTAATCAACATGAGCTTCTTCTGCTCAACACGAGTCATACTCGAACTCTTATTCCATCATAATAATGATACTTCAATAATTAATCAACATGAGCTTCTTCTGCTCAACACGAGTCATACTCAAACTCTTATTCCATCATAATAATGATACTTCTTCAATAATAAAGGTAAACGGTATCCTTAGGAGTAATAACGGTAACCAAAATTCAATGGTATACCCTAACGTCAGAACCACAGATTCTCGAGGACGACCATCGCCATCACTGCTGGAATTATCGCCGATATCCTCACCTCACGACCACCACCATGTTGCAACAACCAAAGAAGAACACATCTTCAAAACTGATGACCAGGGTTCAGTCACCACCATCCTCAGAACTGAATTGACATCCTCATCACAGCAGTGTCCATCCACGTCATCACTGCAGAACCTCGAGGGACTACCATTGCCACACTGCTGAGACATCACAGATCCTCCATCGAACTACTCCCACGGTGCCGATGGGACCACAGTGCTTGTTGCCACTGAAGAACACGTCTTCCTTTCCGATGATCAGTGCTCAGCCTCGGGCAATAACAATTACCAACTGCAATGAAGTATTTCAAAAGTTGCTGCTGCTGCTTCCATTCCCGACTTGAGGTTGGGCGAGAAACGGTCAATCCGCTTTCCAAATCCTGACTGACAGTGAAGACAAAGTGAGAGGCAAACTTCACCTTGTCTCTGCACACGACACACAGGAGGGCAGACAGACAGTCTAAACGAGGCCGTTTCAAATCAACAACTTCAAACAACTGAGGTACCTTACACCTCCCTGCTTACAACTTCAAACAACTGAAGTACCTTACACCTCCCTGCTTACAAGAAAAAAAACTTAGAAATTTTTTTTTACACTACACGCTTACACCTCCCCAAAGAAATCAATGAACCACCAGCCTCAACAGAACCCAACCTGGCCATAAGGTCGCCAATTATGTCATGGTCCCTTTCTCTCTCCAGGGAACTGTAACACAAATTCCATTATTTTTAATCTCACAGGAATTCTTCCAGAAGATTTCAGGTTCTTCATTTATGTCAAAGAGGACTGGAGTGGACTGGTGGACAGAAACCTTTGAAGAAGGTGTAATCAAATACTCTGGTTACCTTAAACCTAGTTTATTAATCCTAATTACTTTACACATTTACATTGAGACCAGGATTCAGAAAGCGGAGAGACAAAAAAGCTCAATCTTGACCAATTCCAATATTAATTTTAAAGCAAAAAAAGAGTTAAAATAACCTCGTCACTTTACCTTTACCAAATTTCAATAAACTCTCCATATTTTAACTACAACATCAACTAGCAATAAACTAATCAACAAGCAATAAACTCTTTAAAATAAATGGTCAATATAAATCATAGCAACATTACACAGCAACATGACATAAGACAAAATGAACAACTCATCAACATCATAAAACATAGTTAATCAACATAAGCTTCTTCTGCTCAAACAGTCATCAACTCGAACTCTTATTCCATCATAATAACGATACTTCAATAATTAATCAACATGAGCAATCAATCTTCTGCTCAACACGAGTCATATGAACCTTATTCCATTATAATAATGATACTTCTTCAATAATAAAGGTAAACGGTATCCTCAGGAGTAATAATGGTAACCAAAATTCAATGGTATACCCTAACGTCGTAACCACAGATTCTCGAGGACGACCATCGCCACACTGCTGAATTATCGCCGATATCCTCTACCGCACGACCACCACCATGTTGCCAAAGAAGAACACATCTTCAAAACTGATGACCAGGGTTCAGTCACCACCATCCTCAGAACTGAATTGACATCCTCATCACAGCAGTGTCCATCCACGTCATCACTGCAGAACCTCGAGGACTACCATTGCCACACTGCTGAGACATCACCGATCCTCCATCGAACTACTCCCACGGTGCCGATGGGACAACAGTGCTCGTTGCCACTGAAGAACACGTCTTCCTTTCCGATGATCAGTGCTGAGCCTCGGGCAATAACAATTACCAACTGCAAAGAAATATTTCAAAAGTTGCTGCTGCTGCTTCCATTCCTGACTTGAGGTTGGGCGAAACGGTCGATCCTTCTTCCAAATCCTGACTGACTGTGAAGACAAAGGAGAGGCAAACTTCACCTTGCCTCTGCACACGACACACAGGAGGGCAGACAGACAGCCTAAACGAGGCCGTTTCAAATCAACAATTCTCAAACAACTGAAGTTATAATATATATATATATATATATATATATATATATATATATATATATATATATATATATATATATATATATATATATATATATATATATATATAAATAAACATGAAGGTAAACTGTTAACGAACAGAGAATTTTAATTAATATAAAAACGTATTTGGGTGAATCTTGACTTTATAACCGAGGAGTAAAGTATGTCTATATATATACTATATATATACTGTATATATATATATATATATATATATATATATATATATATATATATATATATATATATATATATATATATATATATATATATATATATATATATATATATATATATATATATATATATA